>NW_015168072.1:603288-730904 GCF_001447785.1 Gekko japonicus
TAGGGGAACTCGTTAGCATAACTCATTAGCATATGCCACACACCCTGACATCACCGGAAGTGTGTCATAAGGCCACACACCCCACCCCCAACGGTCCCAACCGCCGCCGGCCTTGTAGCTCCACTGCCGAGCCCCATGAGGGGCCCGGCGGTGGACCTGCAAGGCCGGCGGGAGTGCAAGGAAGCCCCACAAAGGCCCTCCCTGGCCCCAGGCAGGCAGGGGTGGGGAGAGGCAGGGAGGAAGCAACTTACCCTCCCTTTTCTCCTGCCTCCTCCTGGCTGAATGAGGGCCGGAAGCGGGGCGGCCGGAAGCAGGGGGCGGGACTTCGTCATGTGCCCCGCCCCCTCGTATCTCACCCGGGGGAACTGTGTTCCCCCGCGTTCCCCCCCGAAATGACCTCTGCTTTGCACCTTTCTTTTTTTGCGATTTTATTTTATTTGCATTTAAAAAAACCTATTTATTTTTTGAGCCTGGAAAAAAAGAAAATGAGACTGAAGCTTCACTGACTGTGCCCCGAGTCATTTTGGAAACTGCAGGAACATCTTACATTTTTGAATCTTAATTTTTATTTTATTTTTTGTCCAAGGGGGCGGCACTCATCTGTGGGGGGCATTGCCCCCAAATGCCCTCATGGCTGTGGGCCTGATACCTGAAGGGATTTGGTTGTGTAGCTGAATATGCTTCTGTCCTGAGGACTACAGACTCCAAGTTCTCTCTTGAGAACAAAGGTGTGGGCCATGCCTATGCGTTTGGACTTTACGGATTCAGACCAGCACCTTGAAATGTGCTTGTAGGATTAACCAGTCCTGTGGTGATGGGTATAGAAGAGTCAGACTTGTAGAGCAACTAAATAACACCAGATTCCTTGCCGTTATTCAAGTATAGTGATTGCAGAGGCCCCTTTCAAGGCATTTTCTTGGCCTCTACTTTGGTGATTTTCAGTACTGGAATATGGGCAAATCCATAGAACCAGGTTCTCCTGTCTTTTGGTACATAGACTGTGGGAATTGGCCATCACAGATAGCAGTTTACAAGGCAGTGACAAAGGCAGTCTGCATAGAGAGAAGCTGCTGGAACAGATGTGGCTGGCAAGTAACACTTCTTCAGGTGAGCGAGCCGGGGAGCTTTGACGAAGCTGGTTGCTTCTTTTTTTGCCTTTTAGGCCATAGATTCTTAGCGCGTTATAAGCATGCTTGCGGGCAATGTTCCCTCTAAGCTGTGGAGTCCTGTGAGCAAAAATTCTACTTTGTGAGCAACTGGCATTAAAGTTGTGAGAGAGCAGTTTGGCTGCTGCATAGATTAGTTTGCTCTGGAGCCCTCCTTCCTGAGCGAAGACAAAAATGTGTGAGCTGGAGGCTAAAAAACTGTGAGCTATCTCACACTAACTCAGAGGGAGCACTGCTTGCGGGCTCCTTAAATTTCTTTTGTGGGCGAATAACTTGGGTGGATTTACGTGAAAGGCCGCCTCTTCTCATTCTTACAAATCTTCGTTGACCCCCCCCACCCCCAATATGTCATTCACGTTCTTGAGCTGTGCCATCCCAGAAGTGGTTCTTTGGCTGCTGTGATCAGAGTCCCGCCCGCTCATCTTCAACTTTCCTTTTTCCTTTTAGGGGTTCCTCCTGCCTTTAGCTCAGCACAAGATGCCTCTGATGATAGCCTGACCTGGAACGCCGCATCAGAAGGACCACTTCCTCTCGGCTACCCAGAGAACCGTGAGTCTATCGTCTCCAGGTCCTTTGCAGTTGGTATGGTGGGGCTGGAGTTGTTTTATTTTGCTGGGCGTGTGTGTGTGGCAGTGCTGCCGAGCATGAAGGTGTGTGGGTGAAGGTGTGTGGCGGCCAGCTGAGCTTCCTCTCTGTCTTCCATGTGTATGGATGAAGTGCTATAAACTGTGTCCAGCCGCATGCCGGCCGTCAGGTCCAGAGCACTGGAGTGGAAATATTGGGCTGGCTCCAGACATTTATGCAGGGGCAAGTATTTCTACTCACAAAGCATGATTTTCTCCTGCCTCTGCCCTCCACGGACAGAAATACTGGGTTGATAAATCGGAATTTCAGACTTGGGAAACCTTTGTCAGACTTGTGCAAAAATTGCATTTTGGCTCGGTTCTGAAGCAGAAGACTCTTTCATCTCTGCCGCCTGACTTGAAGGATGTGGAAGTGAGATAAAGAGATCTGGGGATGCCGTTTCGATCTGTTTGTTCAGAGCTTTTGAAAGTTTGGAACTCTACTGGTCCTATGATGCTTGACTGAATAAGACATGCATAGGTTTGGTTTTTGACCAATAATGCGCTATTGGTGTGGGACTGGCGGTTGGGTTCGGTCAAGGTCATCCGTTCCTTTTTTTTTTGCCTCTTGTAAGGGGTTAAAAATGAATCGTGAAGGCTACCACTGAGAGAGATGTTTGCCTGTTCAGGGTCAGATAACAGCGTCTTTGCAGAATGAATGCTTCCACCAGCGTGCGGGAATCGGAGTCAACTTCTGCTTCCAGACAATCGTTAAGGGCACGCCCCTCCCACGGCTCTTTTCAGTAGTCAACATGGTAAAAAAGTAAAGACAATTAGGTCTCTGGTATCATGGATCCTGCTTTGAAACCCGGCTGCCTCCTGGGGAATTTCCTTGATGGTCTTTCAAGGAGCCAGTCAAACTGGAAGGAGGCCAAGGCCATACCAGGAATAGATATGCAAGCAAATCCCCTTAGTAGCCTGTGTTCTGTAAAACATTTTTTTTCCTTTGCAGAGAGATAGAGGCTGCTTTAAAATTGCTTTGGCGTAGACTCAGATTCCCACAGGGAGGAAAAAGGACTGCTTAAAGACTCTGGGAAAGCACTACACACACACACCGCCGTTCCCCTTAAATGAAGATGTACAGGAATAGTTGCTCCGGTTTTGGAGACTGCGGGTGATCTCCTGCCTGGAAAAAGGGCCCTCGTTTTATGCCGGGGGGGGGGGGAGATGGCTTCCCTAGACCTTCAGAGAACAGGCTCTTTTCTTGAGGTCTGGGAGCAGGTTTTGACTGCAGGTTCTGGAAATACTTATTTACTCACGTGTTTGTGCAGTGGCCAGTCTGCTTGTTGGCCACGCTTTGGCTTGTTTCGGAAGAGTGTTCTTGTCATAGCAGTTTGACTTGGCTCCCCTGATGTCACAGAGGGGCTACGGGGGACAGGTGGCCCTTGTCTTTGGATTCCAAGGTTCACAAGCCATTTTTGTTAGACCAAAACTGCAGGAGTGTAATCTGACCTTCTTGAATTCAAGTTGCAGACAGTCTGGCTGGTTTGGTTGGCTTCTTTCAGGACAGGAGATCAAAACAGATGACAATCTCTGCTTATGACATGATTTAGATCCCGACCGAAGTGCTCTGGGATAGGTTAAGATGGAAAGATACAAGGGGTTGGATCTGGCCACTTTTTATGCTCAGTCTTGCCCAACTCCTCTTCTTACTGTAGCCTCCATCCCATGTGACTTTTGTCCATGCAGTTCCCTTTGATGCCCTTTTTGATGACTAAAGAGGACTGTCTCTTCCCTTCTTCACCAGCAGAAAAGGTGGCGGGATCCAACCCAATACATTCATCATAGACTTTGATGTTAAACCCCCTGCTTCCTCTCAGTGTGCAGGAGATCGTCTTGGGAGACCATGCCACATTAGCAGGAGAGTGTCGTCCCTAGAATTTTCCACCTTGGACGCCAAAAAGTTTTGACCAGATCCTGATTTCTCGGCATCTCAGCTTTGTAAATTTGCACAAGAGAATCTCAGAGAGAAGGGTTTTTTATTTTTATTTTTTAAACAGCTTCTTCTCCCCTTCAGCACATGGCTTTTCTCTCTGGCAGAGGGAGATCATGATAAAGGGAGGCAATTCCACAAAGTTCGAGAGGGACGGCTTTATTCAATGAGCCACGACCGTGTTCTAGATGATGGCCCCTAATGAGCGATTAAGGAGCTAATGTTTGTAAGGCGCTGGGTGGTCCTGGAGCTCTCTTAAGTGCTAACTTCTGTTATTGTGACAAAAGCTTTAGAGTGTTAGGGCTGTTGGCTCTGCAGACTCCGAGAGAAGATGGATGCGCCTCGCCTTTGTGTTTTGTTAAATTATCATAAGAGGAATATCTGCGTCTCCTGTTTGTACGCGCAACTTTTTATAAACCCTAACCATTTACCCTAGCTAATTTGCAGGTAACGATAGCAACATACATCCCCCCCCCCAAGTTTGGATCTCGGAAATGCCTTCCTTCACATGCACCTTGCAACATGGGAAATTGTTTGGTGAATTCAAAAACTTCCAAGGTGCGCGTGTGTGTGTGAGACAGAATCTACATCCAGTATTGCCGGATATTAATATGTGAAAAAGTTCCAGGTGGGCAGCCGTGTTGGTCTGAAGCAGCAGAACAAATCGAGAGTCCGGTGGCACCTTTAAGACCAACAAAGGTTTATTCACTGTATGAGCTTTCGTGTGCACGCACACTTCCTCAGATACTTGCGGCTGAATGTGGTGCCATTCATGAAGTTAGCGCAAGCACGTGAAAGCTCATCCCGTGAATAAACCTTTGTTGGTCTTAAAGGTGCCACTGGACTCTGGATTTGTTCAATATGTGAAGAAGGCAGCCAGTTCATACATTAGGACATTCTTGTGTCCACCGCGGGGACTTTGTATCAAACCTGTGATGGGAGTTTTGTGCCTCCCAGATGCACGCGGGCCTGATTCCGATTTTGACGGTTGGGTGGATGTGAGTTGTGGGGAACGTATGGATTGGTACGGAAGGTCCAGAAGTGGGAAGGGTCCCCCACCCCCTTTCAGACTTTAAATGTTTTCACAAAGTCTGTCGCTTTGAACAAGGAAACAAAACGAACAGGTTTATAGCCTTATCCCAATTTTTTTGGAATAGGTAAGCAAAGAAATAAAAAGGGTGCGGTGTGGTGTGGTGGACTGAGTGAAAACTTAAACCAAGATGGCTTGGGTTCAGATATTCTTGTTGAGCAATGACCTTGAGTTCATTGTATGCTTTCGGTCAAACCTACCTGACAAGGTTGCCGATAAGACCGGACAAAATAACGCCATGTATGCTGCCTTGAGCTTCTTTGAGGAAAAATGGGATACTGTCTGATATGTAGCAATGCGCTTAGGAAACAGATGTGAAAGACTGGCATTACAGCTCCAATTAAAACGGAGCGCCCAAAAAGGTTAAATACGCGAGCAGTTCCATTCTGCTCCTAGCACTTCGCATAATATACACATGGTGGGCACCTTCTCCTCTCTCCTGAAATACAGGCTTTCATGGCTGGGAATGAGGAAGCACAAGCACCCGGCTTGCATGTTCCAGTGCACAGGAAGCTGCTTCATGCTGAGTCTGACCCTCGGTCCATCAAGGTCAGCATTGTCTCCTCAGACTGGCAGCAGTTCTCCAGGCTCTAGGCGGAGATCTTTCACATCACCTCCTACCTGGCCCTTTGAAACGGAGGTGCCGGGGATTGAACCTGGGGCCTTCTGCATGCCACGCAGGCGCTCTACCACTGAGCCACGGCCCCTCCTCTCTATTGCCGTGGTGTGTTCTGTGATTGTGCTTCACCGTGGCGGGACTCTTGTCTCTCTGCCATGTGCTTTTCAAGCTAGAAGGACAACCATAGTTGCCTCACCTAGTGAACACGCGGGAACAGTGGGGCATTGTTGGCATAGCTGGGTCCCTGCTAAGCAGGTTGTCAGGACTGGAAGAAGAAGAAGAAGAAGAGAAGAGATTGGATTTACACCCCACCCTTCACTCGGAGTCTCAGAGCGGCTTACAAACTCCTTTCCCTTCCCCTCCCCAAAACAGACACCCTGTGAGGTAGGTGGGGCTGAGAAAGCTCTGACAGAAACTGCTCTTTTTCAAGGACAGCTCTGACAGAACTATGGATTGCCCAAGGTCATCCAGCAGCTGGAAGTGGAGGAGTGGGGGAATCAAACCCGGTTCTTAAGCACTGCACCAAACTGGCTGGAGCCGGGGTGACCGGGCAGACCAGCTAATTGCAAGCCCCACTGCTCTACATAAGCTAGGTTTTGGGGGTAGAATTCACAGCCCCAGTCCCCCTGCCTTTAAAATCCAGAGGCTTCCCAAATCCTGGATTTCTTTCTCTCTTTTTTTTTGGCATGGTATCTACCCATTTTATATGTTGTGATTGCAAAAAGTTCTGACAGTTGGTCAGCAGCATATCAGAAGGCTCATGATGGCGCGGGGGGGGGAGAGAGGACATAGCAAACAGCACCATTTCTAGGTTTGGACATCCCAGGCATTGGCAGCACCATGTGACGGTGCTGCAGGGCTTGCGCATAGGTTTCCTTATGCTGAGATTTTAAGAATTTCCTGTGGAGTTAGGATACACCTTTGCTTTGGATGGCGCTGTAGGCGGATGCTGCAGGGAAGGGAGCTGCCAAAGCCAGAAGACCGAATCCGGTCCGAGCTTGAACGCATTCCGTCGGTCCTTGCGGCAGTCCGAAAGGTGGTTTCTGCCGCCTCGTGTGAACCAGAAGTGGCTTCAGTTTGAAACCTCATTGCTTGAATGCCTTCTCGAACCGTAAACAGCCCTGTGTTTGTGCAAGTAGATAAAAACTGGGACAGTTTGCTCTCTGTCAGGTTCATTTAGGGCAGGAAGGGCTTTTCAAGACTGCGTCCTACCCAAGCTGCAAAAGGCATCCCGGCTCTGACCCTGCACTTCAAATATTTACCCTCTTCTGCAGCTAATTCTTTCCATTTAATCTGTCTAGTGCACTTTCAGATTCCCCCCCCAAGGAGTTTACATGGCTCTCCTTTCCTTGTTTTTATCCTTGCAAACAACCCTGTGAGGTAGGTTAGAGTGCGAGAGAGAGAGGGACTAGCCAAAGGTCACCCGGCAGGCTTCTACAGCAGAGGGAGGATTTGAACCCTGGACTCCTAGATTCCAGTCAGCGCTAACCCCCCCTCCCAAAGGGTTGTCAGGTCCCCTCTGGCCACCGGCAGGGGGTAGGGGGGTCAAGTTGCCAGATCCAGGTAGGGAAACTCCTGGAGATTTGGGGATGGAGCCTGAGGAGGACAGGGACTTCAGTGGGGCAAAATGCCGCAGCATTCACCCCCCCCCCCAAGGCATCAATTTTCTCCAGGGGAACTGATCTCTGTCGTCTGGAGATGACCTGCAATTCCAGGGGATCCCCAAGTCCCACTTGGAGGCTGGCATCCCTACTTACACCACAATGGCTAAACCCACAGATTGTTTCCCTGGACAAGATCTATAGTTAGGCTTCCAAGTCCTCCATTTCTTAGAGAAGACATACATGATTGCCCCTTCTCTGGACAGATTCACAAGTGATCTTTGACTCAGCTCTGAGGAGCTGTAGCTGAAGTGGTGTAAAAAGGTGCCCTACTGGGCACACCTGAACTTAAAAGGGTGTCTCAGGATCATGGCCCGTGCCTGTCCACTGCTGTGCCCTGCGGAATTTTCTCTTGCTCTCTGTGTGTGTGTGTGTGTGGAAGCTAAAATGGCTTTCTGTTTCCATCTATTTGGCTTTCTTCCGGAAGCCCGTGATGCGCAGTGTCATGCTTGGAGTAGGCCCTTGGAATTAGGCCTGCGACCCGCGCGATGACAATATGTGGGCGGATATATGTTACATTAATGGCTTAACGCCTTGTGTTGTAATTGCCTATAAAGCAGCAGTTAAGGGGGGGGAGGGATTTATAGGCTGCAGGAAGAGAGGAGAGTTCTGCAGCTCCCTCTTGTGGCAAATCTGAATAATACATTTTACATTTCCCCTCGCAAAATGCTTCACGGAGTTATTGGGCTCGAAAGAGCTGCAGTATCCCAAAGAAGACTGTTGAAGGTCCTCGAGGTTTAGTGTGGCCAGATCTGGCTGTGAATGGCTCTTCAGAGTTTTTAATAGGTAGCAAGCTTTCACCTCCTTGTTTCAGGCCCCAGATCAAAAACATTATGATGATAAATGTGTTCCGCGTGTGTGAGAGTAAGCACAGACCTTCGGCATCAGGCCAGTTGTCCATCTAGTTCAGCATCTCCCCCCACCCGTGGCCAGCCAGATGCCCCTGGAGGTCTTGCAAGCATGCTTGGAGAAGGCCCAAGCCCCCTGGCAGTTCTATCCAGACGTATTCTGCCTCTGAACATGGAGGTTCCATTTAATCATTGTTGCTGATAGCCGTCAACGGACTTCTCTGAGAATCTGCGTAATCCCTTTTTAAAGCCCTCTAAAGTGTCTTCCTGGAGGGAAGGTGGTGTGGTATAGCCTGATTTCATCAGATCTCAGAAGCTCAGTAGGGTCGGTACTTGGATGGGAGACCCCTAAGGAAGCCTCTGTAGAGGAATTCAGTGGAGCCACCTCTGCTTCTCACTTGCGTTGTTTTGGGGAGCATCCGCACAACGCCATCTTCTCATAGTCTACATCCCAGGTTTTCCCTGTCCTTGGCACAGTCAATCTCCAGCCCAGGTAGGATTGCCATGTCCTACCTGGCAGCTGGTGGTGGTGGGGTCCTTGGTCCTTTCTGGGATCTTCTTGTGCAGAGCGATGATGTCACCTGGAAGTGATATCATCACATCACCAATGCTGGGGAGGTCACACTCTAGTTTTCCGGCAAAGCTCTATGGTTTGGAGCCGATTTTACCATAGAGTTTTGCTGGAAAACTAGAGCATCACAGTGTGACGTTGGTGACGTGATGATGTCACTTCCAGATGATGTCATGTCAGCTGGCCTGCGGCGGGGAGGTGCCCCACAAAAGCAGAGTTTCCCGCACCTTGGCGGGGGTCTGGCAACCCTAAGCCCAGGTGCTATAATGTTTTCTTGAAAGAGCGTGGTCCAAGCCTGTTGGCATGCTGTCTGAATGGGAAGGTGCCCGTTTTTGAAGGGACCACCCCACCTACATCTTTGATCAACCCTTTTGCAGTAGCCATTTTTCCTGCCATGGAACCAGTGTTGTAGTGCTATAGCAATTGCTTTAAAAAAAAAAAAAGCCTTCCACTGGTGTGCCAGAGGAAAAAAATTCAGGGAAAATGGTGGCTGTTTGGAGTGAGATGTGCAGAAAACTCCCATGTAGATGCTCCATTGCCAGTGTGAATGCTTCTGCCTTTGCAGCTGCAATGAATGCAAAACACGAATCCTGACTGTGTAAAAGCAACCTAAATTAACAGCCGCTACTACTACGTCTCGTGGCAGTGAGTTCCCTAAAACAGCAAAAATTGCTTTAATGTGTTTATTGGGAGCTGGGTGGAACCTGCACGTCACTCCTGTTCTGCAGTTACTCCGTTGGCTGTCCATCAATTACTGGGCTCAATTCAAGGTCCTGACTACCACATACAGTGCCCTTCGCGGCCTTGGTCCCTCTCATCTGCAGGACTGCCTCTCTCCCTGTACTCCGCCACGAAAGTGTCGCTCATGCCAGCAAGGCCTTCTGCAATCAATAACCACCCATACTTGTACCTTCCCTGGTGTGGCCTCTGCCCTATGGAATGGCCTCCCTGATGGAGTTAGGAAGAAGAAGAAGAGGAGGAGGGGGAGGAGGAGGAGATTGGATTTATACCCCCCGCCCTTCACTACCCAAAGGAGCCTCAGAGCGGCTTACAAACTCCTTTCCCTTCCCCTCCCCACAACAGACACCCTGTGAGGTAGGCGGGGCTGAGAGAGCTCTTTCAAGAACTGCCCTTTCAAGGACAGCTCTGACAGAACTATGGCTTGCCCAAGGTCATCCAGCCAGGTGCAAGTGGAGGAGTGGGGGAATCAAACCTGGTTCTCCCAGATTAGAGTCCGTGCACTTAACCACTACACCAAACTGGCTCCAACTCTCCTGGCTTTCTCCATATAATGCAAAATGGAATTATTCAAGAGGGCTTCTTACACAGGTAATCAAGACTGTGAGGAAATGGTCAGAAAATTCTGACCTTCGCAGGGTTCCTTCCCCTTCTTCTTTACTGGGAAGGAGACAGCGGCACAGTAAAGCCCCCCCCCCCCGTAAGATATTGACCAGGCATGTCATGGCTCCTAATCAATTTCAGCTTTGCAAAACCATGCCGCAAAAAAGCCGGCTTTGGAGACAGAAGATGCTGCTCTCTGGGTGCACGTTTTGGGCTTCTCCACACCTCTCGAGGTCTGTTGCTTTCCACCCAGACGCTTCATTTGTGGCTCTCGAGAAAGGCCAGATGCCAAACAGCTTCTTTGGCCTGAGAGAGGTCAGCCACTGCTCCCCTACATCAAAGCCATCTCTCTTTGTGGTTTTCTGATCTAAAGCAACCTAGGCAGCTTCAGGTTGATCCAAACAAAATAATCCCCCAGAAACGTCAATCCAGTTAGGAAAACCATTTTAGGGCTTGGTTTTTAAGGCCGTGCGATTCCATGAATGCAGCAGCGAGGGTTGGAATTTCCTGCGTGATGAGAGCAAACTGGCTGGCAAAACTGGCTGGCAATGGGTCAAGCCAGATGAGGCCTTAGAGTCCCGTGAATAGAGTTCACGGCAGTTTAGTTTAATGCAGCTTCCAAACCTGTAGGTGCCCACTCCTGACCACTGCGTTAGAAGGGTTTGTGTGTGTTTAGGACTCTCCCTTATGCAGTTTTCCTAACAGAACATCCTGTTTGCCACATAGGGTCAAACATATATATGTTTGACCCTATGTGGCAAACAGGATGTTCTGTTAGGAAAACTGTTTGTTTTCTCCAAAGGAGCAAAGAGTGACTTTACAAGGTTATTTCTGGCTGGAAAGATGGGACCAGGGGGAGGGGCTTAAAACCCTCTCTCCTCGCACCGTGGTCTCAATCAGAATCACGCCTCTCGCGTGCCTGATGATAGTTGCGTTTAAAAAGGAGCACCGCTTCCTGGGTACTTGGATGGGGGAGCTCCCCAGGCCTCACCTGCTTTAGTCCTGTGAGCCATTAAGCTCTGTTTGCCTGCACTCCTCATTGGGTTGAATGGAGTCATGTGACATCCCTGCCTCTCCCCCCCCCCCGGCAATGCTGGTTAGGAGTTGGAACTAACAGCGATTCTTCTCTTCCATGATCAGTCTGAGGCAGTCCTGTCTGTTTCTTCCACGTAGCTAGTGGTGAGCTGCAAGTGCAGAGAAGACACGAAAGGGTCTATAGCAGGGGTGGCCAAACTGTGGCTCGGGAGCCGCATGCGGCTCTTTGACACATATTGTGCGGCTCCCGGCAGGGCGGCTGGGGAAGCTAAATATCATTAGCAAACAAATTATCTTTGGACAAATAAATATCATTATCAATATCTGCTTTTACCACTTTTGTTATTATTTTTGGCAGTCTCATTTAATGTTCATAAAAAGCAAATTTGCATATTTCCCAGTAAAACGTGTAATATCTGTTCACGTCTTGCGGCTCTCAAACATCTGATGTTTATTCTACGTGGCTCTTAAGTCAAGCAAGTTTGGCCACCCCTGGTCCATGCCCTTACAGGGCACTGGGCAGCATAACAGTGGTGGTTCCGTTGGGGGGAGGAATTGCATGTTTCCAGCAGGTGATGTAATGGTTTGAGGTGCAGTGGAGTTCAGTAGCTTTGGAGGCATTTGCTGAGCAAAAACGGCATCCGGATAATGCTCAGTGAATCTGTAATTGCAATGCAATCTTTGCAGGAATTGCACATCACCTGGAAAGGCCCAAGCTAAATGGGCATATATTCATGGATCATTTAAAAAAAAAAAAATGGAAAGGAAATGGAGAAGTTCACTCTGTGCTGTGAGGATAGGAGGAGGGGGGAGGAGGAGGAGGGGCAACAGGTTTGATTCAGATCTGTCTCACACATGACTTACCAGCATTGCTACTTGAACCGTTTACAAAACACTGTTGGTACAGTTGGCAGTCAGCATGGTGCATAAATTAATCTTTAAAACATACCTGTGTTGTTATGTGGCTTATTTTATATTTGCTTCTATACAAAATCCTAAAAGACAGAAATGCATTACAGAGTGCTGGTAGAACTGAAAATTCAAACCCTGTGGAGAATTTTAACAAATAATCTGGGGCTTTTCTAAGAAGGTGGATAAAGAGGAGAGAACATTTTCGAGTAAGGAATCACCCACGCCTCCATGCTCACTTCTGATGTGATGTGGCTTTCCCCATATAGCAAGTGCAGAAAGCGACAGGGTGAAGACATCCGTGCTGCGTCATCCCATAAGTGTTTAGGGGTATACAAAATGGCCGCCAAGCCCATACCACAGTAACAATCTTTCCAGTTCCCTGCTCTCATTCTTCCTGCACGGCTTCTGCTCAGTTATTTTGCTTTTGTCTGAAGCCGTGTGGGTGGCTTAGTGACCTGGGGGCACTGGGCCAGAAACATCCACAGGTGTAAAACAATCAAATGCTTCTAAAAGTTCAGGTTTTTGGGGTCAGCGGCAGGGACTGGATGACCGCAGAAGCAATTACCGGTCCTGTCTCCCGACATCCAGATGCCCCCTTTGTTTTGACTGGATTGTTACAAATCCGCTGCTGATGTTCTTTATACTCTGTACAGGCGGTGTTCTGGAACTGCGGAGCACGCCGGTTGCAATTTAATATTGACGTTCCAGCTGGCTTGCTTCCTTCAGATATTGGGCAGCGCTGTAGACGAGGTCAGGAAATAAGCAGATAAATAAAGGGGTATGTGATTGCCATAACTAAGTCTTCTCGTGCCGCAGAGGTGCATGCAGAATTTTCCTAAGGGAGAGGTGGGGGAAACCCGAAACACCGACTGCCCTCAAGCCCTGGTCCTAAAAATGTATTGGATGGGAGGGAAGAGGGGACAATATCCTCCAGTGAAAATTTGCGGGGTTTTTTTTTTTTTTTGTGGTGTTCCTGGCAAAAGCAATTCATTGGTCAGCCTTAAAAACCATATATTGTTCTGTAGATGTGCCGGCGTCCCTGGTTTGGATCGTAGCCATAGTGTGGGGAAAAAGGAAAAGGTTTCAGCGTCTGCCCCCCCCCCCCAATACTGTTTTCCTGTCCCAATGAAGTTTAGCCTCTTGGGCAAACATATTGGTCTGGGTACAGGGTCTTTGTATTTGCCCCAGGAAGCAGACCAATGTTCCCTCTAAGCTGAGTTAGTGTGAGCTAGCTCAGTTTTTTAGCCTCCGGCTCTAGGGTTGCCAAGTCCCCCTGGGGGGCGGGGAAACCCCTGCCCAAGAGGCCCGTTCCCCGCCAGCGGGGATTGGGTCACGGGGGGGGGACCCCACACCCAAAGCGCACCACGTGCCCGGCGTGAAAACGTCACCCGGAGGTGATGTAATCACGTCAGGCACATTGCGGGGGCATGCTCTATCATCCGAGTGAAAACTATCCGGGACTCCCCCCGATATTCCCAAGGTAGGACTTGGCAACCCTATCCAGCTCACATGCTTTTGTCTTAGCTCAGGAAGGATGACCCAGAGCAAACTAACTTATGCAGTATCCAAATCGCTCACTCACCACTTTAATGCCGGTAGCTCACAAAGAAGCATTTTTCCTCACAAGACTCCGCAGCTTAGAGGAAGCATTGGAGCAGACACTGATTTCCCAGCTCCGTTAGGTTGAGGGAGGGATCTGCAAATAGTTCAAGCCAGGATAGGAAAAGCAAGAGGCCAGAATCCTCTTGAGAGCTGGGTTAACTCTTCCCAGCCCCGATCTGTTCTCCTGACCTCAGACACCTCCAGGAATTGCAGATGGGCCCTGGGAGTTTCCCTGCTGGGGGAAAAAAACATGCACGTTGTATGATTTCCTCCCAGCCTGGCCACTAGTAGATCTGTGGGGTTTTGAGATCAGGGTAGAAAGAGTTAAACTACTTCTCCCCAACACACACACACGGCCCCAGTCTGAATCGAGGTGCCCCTGCAGCTAAAAATGCCCAGGTGATCTGTTCATGGGTCTTCCGGTATTTTATCTAATTTGACCCTAAGAGGTGAAATAACTTGCATGGCTTGGACCCTCACCTTGCTTCTGGGTTTGTAGGCTCTTCACCAATGTTCCCTCTAAACTGTGGAGTCTTGTGAGCAGAAATTCTACTTTGTGAGCTACTGGCATTAAATTCGTGAGCCAGCGATTTGGCTCCTGCATAAATTAGTTTGCTCTGGAGCTAAAAAACTGTGAGCTAGCTCACACTAACTCACCTTACAGGAAACACTGCTCTTCACCTGCAGGGCTTTCTTCTGGCATGATGTGCTTTCCAGTGCGTTGAAAGATGCCGGTCTTGTTTGTTTGTTGATTTAGAATATTTATACCACTTCACTCCTGTGATACAGGACCCCAAAGCAGCTTACAAACTTTAAAGTCTTAAACGCCTAAACAATCTTAACACAGTATAATGAAAGTCCAAATATATCAACAAGGTATAGATAGGAACTATTAGCCACAAAGTATAAATAGGAACTCTTAGGCTGGGGCAGGTGATGCTCTGTCTTCTTGGTGCTTGGGGTGTGTGTGTCAACAGTGGGAGGGCTTCTAGTGTCCTAGCCCCACTGCTGGACCTCCTGATGGCACCTGGTATTTTTGGCCACTGTGTGACAGAGTGTTGGACTAGATGGGCCATTGGCCCGATCCAGCATTGGCTTCTCTTATGTTCTTATGTTCAACACTTCCATTTCTGATTTTGCTCCCGAGAGCCCACACACCCCTTGTGAGGCCTGAAGAGCTCCCAGAATCACGACTGATCTCCAGATGACAGATATCAGGTCCCCTGGGGGGAAATGGCTACTTTGGAGGGTGTAGTCTACGGGATTATACGATGTTGGGGTCCCTCCTCTCACCCTGCCCTCCCTGGGCTCCACTCCCAGATCTCCAGGAATTTCTAAACCGTAGTTGGCAACCCTGCCTATCGTCATAAAGCTGCAACTGGCATGCGGTCCAGTTGCATGGGTGGAAGCCAGAGGGATGTGCTGCTTGTCAGAGGGCTGCCTCCCCTCCCCCCTCCCCTGGAAAAGAGCCCAGAGCAAACCTAAGCAAGGCTTGGGATCAAAGCTGGTGTTTCAAGGCCTTCTGTGTTAGGGCCGGCTTGTTATAGCTGCGCATGTTAATTGGCCTTTTTAATACAGGCTGTTTTCAAGGCAGAAGAGGATGCATAAATCTGCATTTCCATGCCGTGTATCTGAAATTTCAGTGGTTGAGGATGTGCGTTGAAAGTCCCTGTTCTCCTCTCAAGTCTTCATTAGCTAAATCAGCTAGTTGAACAGCCCAGCTCAAGATGGGGAGCCGTGTTCGCCTCTCTGTAGCAGTAGAAAAGACTAACACAACTTGTGGCAGGGGGTGAGCTTTCGTGAGTCACGGCTCACTTCTTCAGATACCTGTTAGTCTTTGAGGTGCTACTGGATGCTTGCTCTTTTCTACTGCTATAGCCCAGATGTCCTTATTAACTGTCAGAATTGTACATACGCATCTAACATGATGAGATCAGGGACTGAATATACTGTTTCCCTGAAGATGAGTCTTGGAGCAGAGCTGTGACCTTGAGGGAATGACCTGTGATGTTTGGGTCCCACAGAGGACCCTCTGGGGCCAGTCGCAAAGTGGATGGGAGCAGAGGCAATGCAAACACTTGTGTCCCTGACCGGGGTGGTTGGTGGTGGAAGCTGAAATTGCATGGTTTGCCCCAAAGCATGAATAGAGGTGGCCCTAGTCCAGGGCTCTTTTTGTAGAAAAAGCCCAGCAGGAACTCATTAGCATAACAGGCCACACCCAACAGCAGGAACTCATTAGCCTATTAGGCCACACCCCTGACAGCACAGCATATTAACATATTAGGCTACACCCCCATGTTACCAGAAGCGTGGTCATCCAGCCACATCCACCTCTTGCTTCTTATTCTGTTTACCTTGTTTATTGTCAAAACCCAGGGCTTTTTTTGTAGCAGGAACCCCTTTGCATGTTAGGCCACACACCCCTAATGAGTTTCTGCTGTTGGGTGTCGCCTATTATCCTAATGAGTTCCTGCTGAGCGTGGCCAACTTGGGAGCCAGCTGGAACTCCGTTCCTGTGGGTTCCTGCCCAAAAATAGCCCTGGGCCCTACCATGAAGCAGCTCTCTTGGCAGCTCAGATTTTGAGCATCATTGTGGGAGACGGTCAGAGATGAATAGATTTTCCATGATCCACTTGAAGGTTCCTCTGCACAAACCCCAATAAAATAAGAAGAGAAGAAGAAGAGAAGAGATTGGATTTATACCCCACCCTTCACTACCCAAAGGAGTCTCAGAGCAGTTTACAATCTCCTTTCCTTTCCCTTTCCCACAACAGACACCCTGTGCGATAGGTGGGGCTGAGAGAACTCTTTCCAGAACTGCTTGTGAGAGAACAGCTCTGAAAGAACTTGTGACTGACCCAAGGTCGCACCGGCATCTGCATGTGGAGGAGTGGGGACTCAAACCCTGTTCTCCCAGATTAGAGTCTGTGCTCCTAACCACTACACCAAACTGTGCTTTGTTTCTTAGCCTCTCCACACCCCTAAATGCAACCCTGCCATTAGTTTGAAATCTGGAAGTTGAAGATTCAACATCTCAATGGTGGGGGCTGATTTTGAGATGTTAGGAGCCAGTCTTCAGTCCTCAGGATTAGTTGTGGGTTCTTGGTTTGAAAAAGAAGGGGGGGGCCTTCAGGTCTTTGGCGCTTCAATGATGGCTTGGCTCCTCTTGGCTCCTCCAAGAGACGTGTGCCATGAATCGGGGATGAGGAGGGAGCGTGATTGTGCACGCTCCCCCATGGAGCCCATAGGTAAATGGGCTCCTAGCCAGGGGGCTTTGGAGAGCCCTACCTCCGGCCGTCAGCCGGTACAGGGGGGCTACTCTCTGCTCTGAAGGTCCTGCCCTAATCCCCAGTATTGGATTAGAAGCGACCACCGGGACAAGCGTTTGGAGATTTAACGATTTTCTCTGCCTGGCGTGATCCCAGGGGCCGTCTTAGGACCTGGTGGATCGATTCAAGGACTGATGAGTGAGTTTTCGTTGAAACGAGACACCAAAGCCTAGAAGTGAAGTCCCCCTATTATAAACGGAGGGGGGGGAGGGGACGCCCTATCTCCCGACGTTTTAAGCGAATGCGAAAGCATGATTGGAGGGACTGATCAAATTGCGGCGATGGACTGTAGCGGAGAGTTTTTCTGAAAGAAAGCTGAGCGTTTAAACTGACCTTAGAGACTTTGGCATTCTTTCTCGGCGAATGTAAACATCCCCAAAAGATGGCGATGAGAGGCGAAGAGGGAGGCGGGACCAATGCTTTCTTCAGGAAGGAGAACAGTGGAAAGTTAGGTAATGGGACCTAACCATAGACTCTGTCTTTAAAGTGAATCGTGGGCCCTCTGGTGGCTAAAATGGAGCAGCGACCTGGATCTGTACTAAAAGCGGCTATATTTTTAAAGGGACAGTATTTGGTGCACACTTTGATCATAGAGACTTATGAATGGTTGGAGATTCTAAAGTTTAGTTCAGTTGTGGTTGGACTGGCAAACGGATCGAAAAGTGGTTTTTTGGAGTAAAGGGCTCACTACCCTAACTTCATAAGATCAGTTTGCTAAGAGAAAGGTTGGATTCTTCAATGAATGTGTTTTTAATGCAAAAAAAGGAAGGTCTCTTTTGATTTAAGACGTCTAAGGAAGCGAAGATGTCCCTGGAAAAAGGAACTTGGTTTACATCATGAATGGACAGATCTGGACTTATAAAAGCTAAAAGCTAATTGGAGGAAGAAGAAGAAAAAGAAGATACAGCTAAGACGGAAGAAGATAAATTGTTGAAGTGTTCTTATTGAGGGAACACTGGTTTTAAAGATTTTACCTATGGGGGGGGGGAGCAAAGCATAAAAGGAGATGCCAATTTTTCTTAAGGGCTGGGTCCATGTGTGTTCTAGTTTTGGAATTACTCTCTGCCTAGTCCGATAAGCTGGTTTTGTCAACTGAAGTGATGATTGGCGGGCACTCTTCATGTTTGAAAGTATATGAATAAGTGTAACAACTATGTTTTAAGCACTGTAAAACCTCCACACTTGGGTTTTTAGTTAGGTTCTCTTTACTTTCTCCTTTAGATGAAGATTTTTCCCTTCCCAATTTCTGTTGTAGTTTTATAGAAAAGCAAATAAAGCAAATTTAAAAAATCCCCTTTGGGGGGCAAAAAAAGAAAAAGAGGGGGGGGGGACTCCTTGAAGGGCCTCTTCTCTGCTTGAACGATGAAGACCATAAAGCCAAAAAGGTTAGTGTATTATACTATTTTTCATAACATCTCCTCAATTATGTCGAGCTTTTATGCTTGCAAGATTTAATGGCCTCCCCACAGCGGTTCTCTTTGGAAGATTTGCAAATATTCTTTATCATGAAAGACTTTGTCCGTGTCGGGTCAGAAATCTTGAATCTGTATCCCGTGTTTTGCTTTATTGTGACTTCTGTGTTAAACTGTGGGATTCTTTAATTGGTCCTGTTCTGCACAACTTTCATGGATATCCCAATGAGAGGCTTGTTTTATATCTTATGTTGTACCAGCACCCTTATATTACTTGTTTAGTAGCAAGGTATCTTATAATTGCTATGAGGATTCAGGAGCATAAGGTAAAATCCTCTGATGGGGAACTTCTCCCTTTGTAATGCTAAAACCATACTTGTTTTCTTGCTTCTGTTATGTTTATAATTCATGCCAATAAAGGTTCTGATCTGAACTGAATATTGGCTTCTTAATTCATTCAGGTCACATTCATAAATTGGTCCATAAGAAGATCTTTGCTGGATCAACACAAGAGTCTGCCATCCTGATTCCAGTGGTGGTCAGAAGCATCTTGTTAGTCATTTTGGGTATTTACTGAAAATACTTGAGATCACTGACGCCATTATCCCTCCTGCCTGTCCTATTCTGGGTGGGGATAGAGAGTGTTTCCTTGTTTCCTTTCCTCCTTATTCATAAGAACATAAGAAGAGCCCTGCTGGATCAGACCAGTGGTCCATCTAGTCCAGCATCCTGTCTCACACAGGTACCAACCAGTCCCTCTGGAAGGCCAAGAACAGGGCATAGAGGCCGAGGCCTTCCCCTGATGTTGCCCCCTGGCTCTGGGATTCAGAGGCTTAGTGCCTCTGAACGTGGAGCCGCTAAGAGACCTAACCGCCATGAATCTTTCTATTCCCCTTTTAAACCTGTCTATTCCTGTGGCTACATCCTCTGGTAGTGAATTCCATATTTTAATAACTTGTGTAAAGTTACTTTTGTCTGTCCTAAACCAGACCAGAGTTCACATGGCGGCCTTGAAGTCCTTATCTCTCTCAGCCTAGCATACGTGTGAAGAGAGACGTACGTTCTTCCCCCTCTAGGCCTGTAGCTACAGTGGGGCGACTTGGGGCTGCCCCCCCCCACACTTACTGCCATGGCCTCCTGACTTCCCATCCAGCCAGTCCAAAACATTTTAATTTTATTTTCCGTGCCGCCATGGCCATGCTGCACCATAGCCCTGCCCTGTCCTGCCCTCCCTGGCCAGCCCCGCGCTCCATTCCCACATAGGTACCTGCAAAAGCACTGTTTTCATCTGGGGGTGGGAATAAGCAAATAAGAATGTTTGGAGAGGGCAATCCTAAGTGGGTCTACTCAGAAGTGTCCCATTTTATTTAATGGGGCTTACTCCCAGGAAAGTGCTCTTAAGACATACATGGTCCCCCCTGACTTATTTAAAAGCTGCTCGAAGGGAAAAAATCCTGGCTACGCCCCTGTTCCCCCCTGTCCCTTGAGAGAGTGCAAGTAGGAAAGCTAAATGCCCCAAGGGATTACGACTTCAGAAATAATTTCCCTGGACCAGGTTAAGTAAAAGCCCATGTAAATCCAGTTCTTTGTCTGGCTGTCCAGCCAAATGCTCCCTGGGAAGGGAGCAAGGGAGAAATGGCTGCCTCATAATCCACGTCAGATCATGGAAGCTAAGCAGGGTCAGCCATGGTCAGTATCTGGATGGGAGACCACCAAGGAAGGCCAGGGTTGCTATGCAGAGGCAGGCCATGGCAAAATCACCTCTGAATGTCTCCTGCCTTAAGGCAGCTGCAACATGACAACAACAAAGACCCCCTGAGATCTGGTAATCAGAGGTCTGCAGCGCGGGTTAGGCGGGTCTTCTTCGTCTCCCCAGAAACAAAACCTTGTAGCATTTCCTTGTAAGGATGTTGATGTGCCAGCAAATTCTTAGGAGGCAGGAGGAGGGAGGAGGGTTGTACTTGGCCAGACACACTGGGAGCAAGCCTAATCCCGGCGACACCTCTCACTCCAGTTCCTTGGTCAGAGAACAAGCCTTGCATGCCAAGGAAGATGGTCTGGCATACCGCTGTTCAGCACGTCTCCTGGAGATTGTGTCCTCCAGGTCCTGCAGTCTTCAGAACTCAATTCCTGATTATCATGCCAATAGTCTCTCAGACATCTGTTGTTTCTCAGTGTGGAGTAGATGTACCAGAGCTCAGAGCTCTTTTACGGACCCTTCTCTGTGTGGGTATCCCTAGGTTTAAACGAAATAAGGACATAAGAGAAGCCATGTTGGATCCAGCTGATGGCCCATCCAGTCCAACAATCTGTGCCATATGGTGGCCAAAACCCCAGGTGCCATCAGGAGGTCCATCAGAGGGGTCAGAACACCAGAAGCCCTCCAAGTGTTGCCCCCCAAGCACCAAGAATTCAGAGCGTCACTGTCCCGCACAGAGTGTTCCATCTATACCTTGTGGCCAGTAGCCACCCATGGACCTCTGCTCCATGTTTATCCAGTCCCCTCTTGAAGCTGTCTGTGCTTGTAGCTGCCACCACTTCTTGCAGCAGTGAATTCCACGTGTAAGTTACTCTTTGGGTGAAGAAGGACTTCCTTTTATGAAATGATAATTGGAAGAATAATGCTAATGACAGATGCATCTTTAGGAAGATGGACAGAGATCTTATTACGAGGAAGGAGACCACTCTGGATCCAGGGACAGAGGGCAAGTAGAGGTATTTAACGCAGGAGGTGTTAAGTGATACAAGACCCTGCTTTCAGATCTTGGGGGCAGGAAGTTCTGAGAAAGCGGACGATGAAACTATCAAAAGAGTGGGATGGGAGCCAAGCTGGGGAAGGAGCCATGAGACCTGCAGACACATTTAGTTTCCTCTGAACTGGTTCCAAATCCTAGAAGGTGCTCTGCTGGTTTAGATAAATGCCTGATGCATGAGGTGGAAAAAGAGACAGACAACTGAGGAGAAAAACCACATCCAGGGATGAGTCTTTCTTCACTAATTTGGGGTGTTGGGATATTGTGATTAGAGAGAGTGTGGCCAGTTGTGCTGTGTATACTGGATAGGGCTTTCCAGGCAGCCTTGCTCAAGAAGGCAGCACTTCTCAGTTTGCTTCATCTGGCGGTTGAGAGGAAAGTCATAAATGAAAGTAATGCATCCACCCACAACAAGTTAATTCAGCTGCGAAAAAATGCTTCTTTGTCCTCGCTTAGCCCAGCGGATGGCTTCTTATCTTGACCCAACCAATTTGGCCATGTGGATTTGTGCCACGGTTACCTCCAGGCTAGACCACTACAATGCTTTTCTACACAGGTCTGCCCTTGAAGACAAATTGGATACTCCAGCTGGTATAGAATGCCGCAGCTCGTTTCCTATCAGGAACTTGGCAGAATATTCACATTGCGCCTTTTTTGCAGTAGCTAATTCAGTTTTACGGCATGGTTTATTGTGTGTACTCTGCTGGTCTTTATTGTGCTGTTACAATTTTGTGATTTGCCTTTAGTCTCAACGAGAAAGGAGGACAATAGATGAAGTTAAATAAATGCATCTCAGTGATTTTCAACATTCCCGTTGTGCGGGATTCTGGAAACGTTCTAAGGTCCGTAGTCAGCTGATGGCAGTGTGTCGAGTCTTGCTGTCTCTTCACAGGAACTAAGAGTGTCGCCGAAGAGCACACCCGGCATTTCCCTTCAGTAGCACATTGCCAGGAAAGATCAATAGCAGCAATAGGCAAGCTTGTTCAACATTATTGATCTTCCCATTCAGGGACCCTGGAGGAGCTTCCGAGCCAATCCTGGCATGCAGTTTGAAAACTACAGAGGCAATCCGTTCTTGTGCAGTGGGCATTTCGCCTAGGGATTATGTCTAAATCTGGAACTTCCTGATTCTGTGCCTAAATGTGGGGCTGGAGGGCCATCTATTTCGGACTGGGCTTGGACTTAATGGAGGTTGTCGCCATCTGAAATAGAAGAAGAAGAAGGGAAGAGATTGGATTTATACCCCGCCCTTCACTCGGAGTCTCAGAGCGGCTTACAAACTCCTTTCCCCTCCCCTCCCCACAACAGACACCCAGCGAGGTAGGTAGGGCTGAGAGACCTCGGACAGAAACTGTTCTTTTTCAAGAACAGCTTGCCCAAGGTCATCCAGCAGCTGTGAGTGGAGGAGTGGGGAATCAAACCTGGTCCTCCCAGATTAGAGTCTGCGCACTTAACCACTACACCAAACTTTAGTGAAGGAAGTGTCAGAGGGTGGCTGTGTTGGTCTGCTGCTCTAATTAAGCTGATTACAATAGGCATATATGCAGAGGTCATTTCGGGGGGGATTGCGGGGGATCGCAGTTCCCCCTGGTGAGGTACGGGGGCGGGGCACATGACGAAGCCCCGCCCCCTGCTTCCGGCCGCCCCGCTTCCGGCCCTCATTCAGCCGGGAGGAGGCAGGAGAAAAGGAAGGGTAGGTTGCTTCCTCCCTGCCTCTCCCCACCCCTGCCTGCCTGGGGCCAGGGAGGGCCGGAAGCGGGACTTCCTTGCACTCCCGCCGGCCTTGCAGGTCCACCGCCGGGCCCCTCATGGGGCTCGGCAGTGGAGCTGCAAGGCCGGTGGCGGCGGCCAGGATCGTTGGGGGCGGGGTGTGTGGCCTTATGACACACTTCCGGTGATGTCAGGGGGTGTGGCCTTATGACACACTTCCGGTGATGTCAGGGGGTGTGGCATATGCTAATGAGTTATGCTAATGAGTTCCCCTAGCTCTTTTTCTACGAAACGACCCCTGCATATATGCCTGGTACCTTTGCATCCTTTACAAACATTCTTTACAAGAACACCCCCCCCCCCCAATACACACACCTTCTGGCTGGGATCAATAGACCCAGAGATCTCTATTCCTACTCATGTCTGATGAAGGGAGCTCTGACTCTTGAAAGCGTCTACTCAGAAACTCCTATTGGTCTCTAAGGTGTTACTGGTCTTGAAACCTAACAGATCTAAGAAAGGGCTTCTGCCTATTTGTGAATCTCTGGCCCACGGCAGCGTTGTCAGTTGTGTGTGCCAAGCAGGGCCAGACTTCAACAGGGTCGAATGTTGCCCCTTCCCATTCTGGATGGCCATGCACCATTAGCAGGGTCCCAATCCCCGCTGTTGAGGATGCTGCCTACTTAGAGGGCTAGCGGGCATGCCCGGACCTACGTGTCGTGGGAAATGTAGTTCTCGCATCATAAGATGCGGTCAGGGTATGGGGCAGGCTGAGGTATCAATGGGTGCCCTTGCTGCAGAGTCATCTGGGTTACGGTGGGATGGCAGGGAGGGTTTGAATTTGCCACTGTTCGAGTTGCAGCCTGTTCTGAGTGATCGTGGGGAAAGCTCGTGCCCCGTAGCGTTGTCTGGGTCTCTTTGTGATCACCAAGTTTTGTGCAAAATTTTGCTTCGTCTCTAGACATTTTCAGATTTTGACAACCCCCTCAGAATCTGGGTAGTCACCCTCCAGACAGGGCCTGGAGATCTCCTGGCATTACGGTTGCTCTCCAGACAATAGAGGTCAGTTCCCCTGGAGAAAACGGCTGCTCTGGAGGGTGGACTCTATGGCATTGTTCCCTGCTGAGGGCCCTCCCCTCCATCATCTCCAGGGCTGATTTCGCACAAGGAGCTGCGCCGCCATTGCACCTCCCTTTGCCCCGTTTCCATTGGTCAATTTCCCACTCAAAGCTGCGCGGCCACATTTTGATCCGCGGTTTCGCCCGATTTTCCCCACAGTTAAACCGTGGGAGTGGTGGTGCAGGCGGTAAAACGCCTGCTGGTAACATCAGTGAACAGCTGCTACAGCTGTTCGAGACCCACCGCGGCCAGGGTGAGCTCCTGGCCCTAGTCCCAGCTCCCGCCCACCCAGCGGTTTGAAAGCAATTAATATAAGCAAGTAGATGAATGGGTACCTGCCCTTAGGTGGCAGGGGGCACCCTCCTCGAACGGGTGTGTGTTGCAGGAGCAGTAGAAGCGACAGCAGCAGCGGCAGTGACGGTGGAAATGGTGGCGATGGAGTGGCGTAGTGGCGTAGCGAAGGCAAGCGGAGCAATGGAGGTGGAGACAGAGACGGAGCCACAGAAGGACGTGGTGACGTGACGCAAGAGCAGTGGAGCCGTACGGACATTAGCTGGGCTGTAAGTCGATACGACCCACATACCAGACGGGCCCGCCGAAAGAAAGAAAGAAGAAGCCGCCGGACCGAACGACCACACCAGGAACCGAGCACTGAACCTGAAAGACCGCCCGGGGAGAACAACCAAGAAAAAACAGTGAGCCCTGCCACCTGGGTTCCGGTAGGCAGCCCCAACCCCGTAGACATGTGGCCTTAGCTAGGGATAAATTTGGAACTTGTAAGCCGCTCAGAGACCCTTCGGGGTTGGAGCGGGGTAGAAATCGAAGATATAAATAAATAAATAAATACTTCTCTTCCCTTCCTCGACAAAAAGTCCCCTTGAATTCAACATGATCTATAATTAGAAATGGTGGGTGGTGGCTGTGGGGGTGTGTGTGAGGAAAATATAAACTGGTAGCTTTGCAGCAAAAACGCAAGTATGAGGACATTCCCACCCCCCAACTCCAGTTTTTATCCTGTTCAGAACACCTGTGCAATTCCTCTTAGAAGATGATGATAATATTGGATTTATACCCCGCCCTTCACTCTGAGTCTCAGAGTGGCTTACAATCTCCTTTCCCTTTCCTTCCCCAGAACAGACACCTTGTGAGGTAGGTAGCTCTTTGGAAAACTGCTGTTGAGAGAACAGCTCTGAGAGAACTTGTAACTGACCCAAGGTCACACCAGCAGCTGCATGTGGAGGAGTGGGGATTCAAACCCAGTTCTCCCAGATTAGAGTCCATGATCCTAACCACTACACCAAACCACTGCACCAAAATGACCACTTCTTGGATTGCTAGCTTCCAAAAACTAACAGCATCTAGAAGCTAGAATGACTAAGTTGAGACTATTGTACTTTGGTCACATCATATGAAGAGAAGAGTAACTGGAAAAGACAACAATTCCAGGAAAAGTTGAAGGTAGCAGGAAAAGAGGAAGACCCAACATGAGATGCATGGACTCCCTCAAGGAAGCCATGGTTTTCAGTTTGCAAGGTTGTTAGTGAGACCCAGTTTAGTGTAGTGGTTGAGTGCGTGGACTCTAACCTGGAAGAACCGGGTTTGATTCCCCACTCCTCCACTTGCAGCTGCTGGATGACCTTGGGCAAGCCATAGTTCTCTCAGAGCTCTCTCAGCCCCACCTACTTCACAGGGTGTCTGTTGTGGGGAGGGGAAGGGAAAGGAGTTAATAAGCCACTCTGAGACTCAGAGTGAAGGGCGGGGTATAAATCCCATCTCTTCTTCTCTTCCTCTTCTTTGGAGGTCATTAATTCATAGGATCTCCATAAACAGGAAGTGACGATGGCGCATCATACACACACACACACAACTTTGAAATTACCAGCAAATCTGTCTTTAAATATTTTAAAAAGATCTCAGCCACACAGTCCTTGGTGTTTGAAGCCTTGCTCCCCAAATATGTGGGCAATCTGCGGTTGCTTAGGGTTGAAAGGAAGGCAATTTTCAGGCTTCACTTATTCCAGTGATGCGTTTTGACACTGCAACAGCTTCTGGGCCCTACCTCTAGCTCAGAGTAGTATTTCACATGTTAATAGAACTAGCAGGTATTAATGTTGTACATGCCTATGCCTGGTGTTTTGATGTTATGGAAAACATAGTCTGCGTGTGCACTTTAAAACAAAATGAATGCGTTATACCTTACATATTGCGGGGAACCATGGGTCTGCCCAAGTAGTCTTGATCCAAATAAGGTTGTCTACACCGTTAAAGGCATCACCATTCCAAACTGTATTGTGATTATCACATGTTATGGGGGGGAGAACATAAAACATCCATTTGATACAGGTATTTGTTTGCTAATTTCCACAGAACCTTACTTTTAACTTGCTAGTTGTCTGACAGTCCTAATCTCGTTCCTTCTCACAAACGACCACCTTAGGAAAGCTTCAATTTTTTTTAATTGTCGACAGTTCCAGTAGCTTGCTGAGTATGGGCCCTGATGTACATCGCCCTGATGTATGTTGCTGATTTAGGAGTGTCCAGTTCCTTGAGAATTTCTTCATAGGTGTTCCTGTCGATAGCTCTATCGACAAGACTGTAATTACAGTCTGGTTATCCTCCTGAAAGAGTTGAGTTGCTTGCCTGTTGGGTTGATAGGGAGAGCGAAGGAGTCCCGGAAGGTTAGGGAAGAGGGGTGTGCTGGGAAGAAGTGGAACTTCCTCCCCAGGGAGGTTCATCCGTCTCCCTCTGCTGGCGTCTTCCACCAGTGGGTGAAAAGTTTTGGGTTTTGTTTTGCTTTGTTTGGCATTCTCTCCGTAACTCTTTTTACCTCTCTTCCCTGTTTGTATTTTATGTGTTTATATCTGTTTATGTGTTCCTGTGTGTTAAATATTTAATGCTCACTGCCTTGGGGACTCCGAGATGGGTGGAAAGGCAGCATAGAAATGTTTTCAATATATAAAATAAATAAAATACGTAAGTGCCCAAGATTATCACCCTGCAATACCCCCTGAATTCTTGGAGCTGGTTCTAGGGCTACTCAGGTAGGACTTGAAGTTCTCTTGGAAATTACAACCAACTTGTAGACGACAGAGATTAGTTTCCCTGGAACTAGCAAACTCTAGGGTATCACGTTCCCATTGAGCTCACTTCCTGCCGCAGGGACTACCCACAAATCTCCTGGGATTGCTCTTACAGCTGGCAAACCTTAGCTGCTTCCAGTGAAATACTTTGGGTTTCCTTTTATCTCTGTGGCTCCATGCTGTCGGGTGGGATGGCTGCTGAGAATACTTCTTCACAGGGGTCACTTAGTAGAAAAAGAGGTGCAGGAGCTCATTAGCATAACTCATTTGCATATGCCACACCCCCTGACATCACAGGAAGTGTGTCAGAAGGCAACACCCACTGCTCAGACTCCACTGGACTGTTTTGGATTGCTAGCTATTGGGGGGGGGGGGCCCCGAAACGTGCAGATCTGTCCTTGCAGAGGAGGGAGAGCTTATACCTGAATAAAACATGGTCTTAAAGGTGCCACCGGACTGTTTTGGCCCGGGGGGATGGGGGCTCTGCAGATTACCTGGCTGCTTCTTGCTCTGACTGAGGGCTGCTGGGAGCAGGGGGTGGGACTTGTTGCATGTGCCCGCCCCCTGGGCTCTTCACTGCCGGAGCTCCGCTCCTGTGCGCTCCTGTAGGAAATGACCCCTGCTTCTTCACTATTCTATCATTCTTTGCTTCAGATGTTGGAACTGCAAGCTCAGCCATGCAGTTAGTTGTCCCCTGCAGAGGGGTGAGGAAGGCTTACTGTCTGCCACCAGAAGGTGCAGACTGTCCTCTGGAGCCTCCCGATTTTGGTAGGGGTGTGTGACCCTACCTGAACTTTGCACAACTTTGGGTTTTCAGCATTCTTTCTTGGTCCTTTGGGTTTTACAGTTTGTTTGTTTGTTTGTTTAATTCGGTTTATACCCCACCCTCCCCGCCGAGGCAGGCTCAGGGCGGCTTACATAAAATGTCATATAAATACAATTAAAACCCATCATAAACAACATAACATAACATAATATAGCATTCAATTAAAATACTCCTAAAATGTGGGAGCACAGTCTAATAAAAATATCTTCTAGTCTGCCTCTCTTTATGACCCAAGATAGCTTACAGTGTACAAAGGGGAAACTATAGTGCAGTTGAACGACTCAAAAATAATACATCAAGTATATTATATAGCATATCAAACCATACTGACTTTTCCAAGGAGTGGCTGGAAGCTTTCGGAGCATTCCTGTTACTAGGGCTGCCAGCTGCGGGTTAGGAAATACTTTCTATGGAGTATAATGCCATAGAGTCCACTTTCCAGAGTGACCATTCTCTGCAGGCGAACTTCTCTCTGTCACCTGGAGATCAGTTGTAATCCCAGATCTCCACTCACCACCTGGAGGTTGGCAACCCTATATCAGACAGATATCTCTATGTTGGCTAACTTTTAAGGTTAGCAGCAACAAGAACTTGGGCCTGCTCAGTCTGCACTGTCTCACTTGCAAGTTCTTTTTCTTTCATCCCAAAGGTGTTTGGGGTGGGGGCTGGCTCTGATGCTTACATGGTAAAGGGGAGGAAACTGGTGCATGCTCAAAGACAGAGTCCCCCACCTCATTTTGCTGTGTCCCAGTTCTGGGACTAAGCCCTAGTCTTGGCTCAAATAAACCCAACAAGGGCTGTGGTGTAGCGGTTAAGACCGGTGGACTCTAATCTGGAGAGCCAGGTTTGATGCTACCACTCCCCCACATGAAGCCCGCTGGGTGACCTTGGGCCAGTCACAGGACTCTCTCAGCCTCACCAACCTCACAAGGTGTCTGTTGTGGGGAGATGAAGGAAAGGCATTCATAAGCCACCTTGAGACTTCTTAAGGTAGAGAAAAGTGAGATATAAAAGCAAACTCTTGTTCTTTTTCCCTAGTAATCTGGATCTTGGCACTCTCAGCTGGGGCTAGACTGCTGACCCAACAGAACAATTTTGTATTATTTGAAGCTATATTATGCAAAAAAAAGGGGGGGGGAGAAACACATCTACATATGAATTTATTGAGGCTACTGTTTCTTCATTTTCTTTTAAATAAAAAAAGTCCCTTCTGAATTTTTTTTCCCCTGCCGGGGGCCGAGACATCCCTGAAACCCTTCTCCTGAAAATTTCCTTAGTGTTTATGGATGCATTGCGCTCCCCCCACCATTTACCCTGAAATATAATGAAAACAAAGGTGCTTTTTTTTTTTGAATCCGTGAACAACAACAAAAAAAGTGCCTTGAAACCTTGAGGCTTTGAGCGTGAGATGGGTTGAAAAACGAGTCTGGAGGCAGCTATGTAACCCAGGGGGCATCTCTGAGAATGATGGGAACAAAATAGCGAATCTGGACAAAGAGAAGGGGGGGGAGTTGCTAATAAGATGGAGAACCTGCTTTACGATAATTAGAATAAAATTGGGGTATCGAGAATGCCGGGGTCAGGTTCTATTTGCGCCAATCTGCCTTTCACCTTGTAGAGAGAGGCCCGCGCCAGGTAATTAGGTCAAATCAATGATTATATATCTTAAGGCCAAGTGGAAGGGGCAGTAATTGTGATGAAATTTGTCTGAAGAGAAGGAACCATGGGGGGGGGGGATGCTTGGGAGGTAACTTGTTTAAAAAAAGGTAACAAGTTC
This sequence comes from Gekko japonicus, assembly GCF_001447785.1. Classification (NCBI taxonomy): domain Eukaryota; kingdom Metazoa; phylum Chordata; class Lepidosauria; order Squamata; family Gekkonidae; genus Gekko; species Gekko japonicus. Next base: position 632,696 of record NW_015168072.1, read on the forward strand.
AAAGGGGAAATTAAGTTCAAGGTTCAGTTCCTGTTCACTTCTCACACTGGGGGGGGGGGAGACCCGGCAACCTTATATTTCTATCAGGCCGTGTTGTTTTATTTGGAGTTGCAGAGAGAAAGCCGGAGAGATCATATCAGAGTGACGAAAGGCAATTAAAACAGAGACAGGGGCCTCTAATTAGGTTTTTTCTCCCCCCCCCCACTGGGAAGGACAGATGAGACAGAAAAAAGGTACGATGAATCACTCTACTTCTCCATTGGTTAGTTCTTTCTATTCCGAGCACATCTAGTCGTCGATGTGTAAATAACCCAAATCTCTCGGCAAGATATGCCACTAATGTAGCTTGTTATACACAGGAACGATTTGCTCATGGCTTTGGAGAAAAATATCGCAGCTTTAAGAAGCAGGTTGGTGGGGGCCGTGGAACGCATTTTCATTTTTCATTCCCCCCCCCCCCAATACAGTAGAAAAGATTCAGATCTGGCCACACAAAAGAATGGTTATTTTTTCGTAGGGTTCCACCCCACCTGGTCCTTTCCCATCATGGTCCCCCTGACCTTATCACCTCCTTCAGGTCCCTTGAGCATCACTCTGTGACCATCATTGGCATTTCCCCCAGACCACTGTAATTTAAAATGAACTGTATATGGAGGCACAGCATTTCTTAAACACCAGCTCCTCTGAGACAAATTGTAGCAGAACCCCAGATAGACTGAACATTTTGAAATGGTGGAAGACGAGCAGTGGTGAGTATGGATGGTGCATAACGTGATACTGGGCTTTCTAAGAGGTGATATCGGGTCTGGTTTCTGCTCAGCTGATAGACCACAATCCTGGGAGGCCGAGGCAAAGCATAATTTGGCAAGGATCAGGAACAGCCCAGAGAGGGAACCTTCATTTGAGTCCTTTTCAGAGGTTACAGTTGACATACAGGGAAGCCTATTAGTACATGTGGTCACCATGTTGTGTGAATGGAGCAAACACATGTATTTACTGTGTCTGTACAACTTTAGTATGCACGAGCAGACCCCTGGATTTTTCAGGGCTTTCATTGTCACATACTGTAAAGTACTGGGTTCGCCACATGGAAGACTCAGACCACAACGTGCGTTCAGACGCGTTTATTGTACTTCACACAAGAACTGCCGCCCCTGCAAGGCCAACTCTATACACACCCACCCAGCACACTCAAAGTCCCATTGGAGGGTTTGAATTTCCCGCCAAAGTTGCTATTGGTGAATGCTGGGGGAACTAGGATCCTAGGTTTCTATTGTTTAGAGGAGCTAAGCTCCACACTGTAGCCATGGACCCCTGGTGGCAGTCCGCGTACATAACATACCATGGTAAAAGGGCATTTCCCCAGTTCATGCAGCATGGCGACGATGCATTTCAGGAAGATCATGGGTTGCCTGTGCTCCTGATATGCAAGGTTGGAAGGTTCCTAGTATATGCAATTGCAACTCATGAAAAGGGCTTTGCAAGCTTTTGTTACAGAGAGGCCCTTATTCTGTAAGCTTATCTGGTTGGTTCCTATTCTTCCCTTTGCAGAAGCAATGACAGTAACAAAGGGAAGGGTTAGGCCGGTTGGGAGCATTCAAGTTGCCTCCTAGAAGGTCCCCATGTGTGTGCAATACCATCTGGGATGAAGTTCAATCCACATCTGGCAGCACAAATTTACAGGTAAATCTCCAACTGGGAAACAACTTCCTGTTTGTACATTGGTACTCAACAGGTAATTAGGTGGTACATCTCTTGGGTGCAGCTTCTTGCTGAGTCACTTGGATCCAGAGTTGGAAGTCTCATCAGAATAGCATCTCCTGGGGAGTTTCCTGAAGAAGGTTCCATATTTCCTTGGTTACCGTAGAGTTCCCTTCTTTTGGCCAAAGACTGGTTGGTGACACACGAGATGGCATCCTTTGGCGTCCAGGTTATGGATCCACTTAACATCCAGATTACTAATCCATTTACGCAGGATGCCAATTTCCCTCTCATGTCTTTAGCTCTTTCAGTTCTATTTCCACCAGTTCTGATTAGAAGTAATTAGGAAATATACCATTCCTACGTATTGACTGAGAGGTGGGTGTTTCTTATTGGCAAACCGGTGTCTGTAAGGAGGAGTGGGCTATATCTCTTCAAATGAATGGTGGAACCGGTGTCTGTAAGGAGGAGTGGGCTATATCTCTTCAAATGAATGGTGGAACATACATACCTTAATGAAGTACAGTTTGTTTTCAGCATGTCCTCCAGCCTTCCAAACTCTGGTGGGTGGGCCCTTCCTTCAACTCGCCCCTTCACTTCCATTCATGGAAATGGAAGGAGGAAGACCCTTTTCGCCCGTAGCATTGAACTGAGGGGCCCTTTTCTCTCACAAATAACTGGGGGCTGAGAGGGGAACCCCTGGGGCTCCAGACTGGGACTCCTAGTCATCTGTTCAGCATGTGAGATCTCCTGAAGAGGAGACAGGCTACTCCAAGAAAGCCTTGAGTTGATATCAGGGCAGGTTGCATAAGCCAACTCTATTCAGAACTCTGCCGTTGAGTAATTTTGCATCCTCCTTCATAGTGGTACAGTATGGTCCACTTGCAACATTTTATACTTTTACAACCTTGTTCCCCCCTCTTCAAAACCATAAATGCCTGTAATACATTTTGCAATGGAAAATCAAGTCTAGAGAACTCTCAAAGACCCAGAAGATCTGAGTTAGCAGCCCTGACTTGAAGATAGCTCCACCGTATGTGAGTATGCACTTGTTATTTCCATCCTTTCATGACTGCAACAGCAGATGATGACCGGCACGTGTGGACGAAGCCAGTGCCAGAGATAAAACACCCACAGGTCCACTTTTGCATTATAACCTGCCGTTATTTCATTGACCAGTAGTCCTGAATAGTCTTGTCAACAGACCATCAACAACAAATGCAGTTGAGGTTACCTATAGTGGCAGTTGTGCTTGGGGTCAGATGGGTGGGGGCACGGAATAGGTAAAGAATGGAGTAAAGTGGGTCTCCCATTCTATAAAACCTCTGCAGTTCCACTCACTGGTAAAATACACTAGAAGTTCATGGCCCATCCTCACTGCAATATTAATGACCACAGAGGGCATGCAAAGTTCAGAGTTTGTCTCTTATTCTCTGCCCTTTTTTGGTACCATCCCTTGCCCTCACTATAAGCTTGCCTGTCACTCCTTCCCTCCCAGCTCTCTCTCTCTCTCTGGCCCTCTCTTGGCAATCCTAATAATGTCTTTTTTGTCTTATCTAATTTTATTTTTTTCCCCAGGACAAATGTCTTTCGCGGCATTCCAAAACAACGTCAGTTTTATCTTGGGGTAATGGATTTTGGGGAGGGGGCGACGAATGGAGGGGAGGGTGGTGGAGGAGGAGGAAAAGGAGGCAGCGGTGGATCAGACAAGGTTCACGCTTTGTTCGCCCGCCCTGAAAAGTCTTCAGTTATCAGGTATTTAAACCCAAATCAGCAGTTCCGTATCCGTAACCCGAGCCGAATGTGTCTCCACCTAATAGCCGTGCCGCTGTCGTTTTGCACCGACTTGGGTGACACTCGATTTGTACTCCCTGACGGGAACAGATGGGCCTTCATTGTGAAACCCCGCCTGTATGCAAATGTGAACCCAGTTTCACCCGATCCCAAGGCCTGACCCGACCGTGTCTATGCATTTTGCACAACACGCCTCAGCCTTGTGGCGGGGGGGGAGAAGGGCAGATAAAAAATGGCTATCGGATAGTACCAGCGTCGGGTCAAGTTTACCATCCGTCTTTTCCACAGGACCAAGACGGCAACACTGTTATTTAGTTACACAGGCTGACGTTCGCGTAATAAGCTCCGATTTCACCTGTTTCTGAACCCAACCTCTTACCCATGGGGTGGCTTTCCTCCCCCCCCTTTCCCCCTCTGCAAAATTAAACAGACTTGGCACAATTGATTCCTTTATTTTCATCAACATCGAGAATGCAAGCGTACAAGGCGGTGACTTTTTGTTAACCTTCCCCAAACTGCTGTGTTTTTTCGAGCCCGTGTCTTTCCCTCATTATTCGCGTATATTAATTTCTTCCCTCTGGAAGAAACCAGAGCCCTCCGTCTGTTCCAAGTTGGAAGCAGCATGGAAATGGTTGGTTACACACACATGGAACACACATACACCAGCCACTTCCTCTGCTTGCTTGCTTTCTTTTTCTTTTTTCTTAAAAAAAAATCTAAAATAGAGAAAAATGATAATTGATGTCAAAATAAACAAGGAGCGTTTTAGACATCAATTAACAGTTTTGCCTGTACACAGACGTTGGAGACTTGTGCCATAAATCTCGCCATTTAAACGCACAACCCTTCATTAGAGTGAAAATATGAACAGCTGTAATGTAATCGCACATTTACGCCAGCGACTGAGAGAAATCTGGTTCGGGTTGTCATTTTTCACACTGATGGAGGGCTGCGAGCAGATTCAAGACGTGGGTGATTCTAGCATTCGTCACTCATTCACTTTTTCCCCAGCGCGCGCACACACACGCACACACACACACCATTGGTCTCCTAGAGTGTAGCATATTGGCAGCCTTTGCTTGCAGCATTTTCCCATTTTATGTTTGTGTTTTTTTTAGCCTGCCATAAAACAAAGTCGTCCCCCTCACACAACTCAAATCCCGCAAGCCAGGAAGCCTTTGGGGGACTGACCCCTAAACTGTATTTAGGATAAATTGTTGTAATCCTTCCTCTCCCCTCCCTCCCCCAATCTCCAGCATCTTTTGTTCACAGATATGTTCATAGCTGAAGTCTGGAAATAAACCTAAAAAAGAAGAAGAAACAATCATCTCTTCATTTGGGTCGAATCTTGTCTTTGAGCATTGCCTTCTTATGGGAAAGCAGAAAGGCGCATGGGAAAGTAGAAAGGCCTATTACACTGGAAAATTCATGGAGTGGTTACCTTTACCTGTTTGTCCAGTAAGAACCATCAAAGATAACCAGGGAAGACCAGTATCCATGTGTCCATTTTTCTTTACAGTCACTGCCATCCTCAATAGGGAGCTCGCCTCAGCACGAAGAAAACATTTAGGATGGGATAGGATGACACCAGTACAAAGTTGTGCCTTTTGTTCTCGGGACCTCCTGCAAATCCCTTTGATTCCCAGTTGCATTCTTTCTCCCGTTTCTGAATTCTGCAACTGGGAATCAAAGGGCAATTTCAAAATGTGTTCTGGGAAGCCCTGGGGTTCCTCATGAACTTCTCAGGAGTTCATAAATTGGAAGATCAATAATGACAGATAAGAGTGCCCTTGGAATGCAACTGACCTATGGCTCCTCATCTGTGTGTGTGTGTGTGTGTGTGTGTGTGTGTGTGTGCCCACCAGTCTTGCCTGACTTCTGGTGACCCCTAGTGGGGCTTGGACGTTTCAGAGAGGTGGCTTACTCTTGCCTGCCTCTGTGTCCCAGCCCTGGTATTCTTTGGAGGTCTCCCTTCCCAGGATTTGCCAGGGTCAGCCTTGCTTAGCTTCCCAAGATCTGACGGGATTGGATTTGCCTGGGCTATAAGAAGAAGAGATTGGATTTATACCCCGCCCTTCACTCGGAGTCTCAGAGCGGCTTACAAACTCCTTTATCTTAGGGTCCTCATTTGTTTTTATTGTGCTCTCAGTTCACAAGTGGCATCAGTGAAGGTCACTGGGCCCTTTTTTTTTTTGAGAGCCAGCCCTAAAATATTACCGAAAACCTTTTGCAACGTGCAGGGGTTCCTGGCAGGCAAGTGATTTCTAGGAGGAATTCCTTTGCAAGTAGAACAGTTAGAACAGTCCAGTAGCAGAGAGACCGACAAGAGTCAGAGGATTAGGCTTGCCAGCCTCCAGGTGGGACCTGGGGATCACCGGCTTTTACAGCTGATCTCCCGCTGACAGGGATCAGCTCCCCTGGTGAAAATGGCTGATTTGACGGACGGACTCTCTGGCACTGTACTATGTTGAGGCCCCTCCCCTCCCCTCCCCTGCATCCACCCCTAAAGCTTGCAGGTATTTTACAGCCCTGACCTGGCCACCCTACACAGGATGCAAGCTTTCTAGAGTCTACGCTCCTTTGATCAGACACAGCAAAAGGGAGCTTTGACTCTCAACTGCTTCCATCCTGAGACTCTTGTTGGTCTCTGCGGTGCTGCCGGACCCAAATCTTAACAGATCTCCTGCCGACCAACGCAGGTACCCTCTGAAACTATTTGCAAGCCGAGTATCTGAACAACAACAACAACAAATAAGTTTTCATGTGCATGCACACTTCTCCATGCATCTGAAGAAGTGTGCGTGCACGCAAAAGCTTATGCCCAGAATTAAACTTTGTCGGTCTTAAAAGGTGCCACTGGACTTGGCATGCCAGACACAAAATGGCTGCCACGGCTTGCCTTCTGTCCCACAGTTCAGATCCTTGTGCTGTGATGGCAACTGCTGCCAAAGCAACACGTTAAACAAATCTGCACAGCCAATTAAATCTCTAGTGGTCAGTCAAAAGTCTTGCTGTGCAAAAGCCCTACCTGGCCCTGCACACTTCCTAAAAACAGTTGGAGGGTGCTAGAAAAGGTCTCAGCAGGCATCACAAGGCCCATGGGCACCATGCCGGGGACCCCTGAGTTAGAGTGTCAGACTACGATTTGGGAGGCAAAGGTCTGAATGTCAGTTCTGCAACGGAAGCCAATTCTGAGTGACCTTGGGAAATCAGAACCTCTTAGCGGAAGGGAAAGGAGATTGTAAGCCACTCTGAGACTCTGAGTGAAGGGTGGGGTATAAATCCAATCTCTTCTTCTTCTCAACATCTGCACAGCCAATCAGAAGCCTTGCTGGACAAAAGCCCCATTTCGCCCTGCCCACTTTGTAGAAACGCTTGGAGGGCACCAGGAAATTCATCAGTGGGCACCGTGTTGGAGACCCCTGCTCTAACCACTATATAGCACTGGTTCTCTATCGAATGTTATTTAAGGGTCACTGCGGCAGGGAAGCAACCTGAAAAAGAGCCGTTCTTTTGTGGCTGCCTGAGGAGTGTGATCCTTAACCCACCCACCTTGCTGTTCTTCTGGCTGGTACTTGGGAGGCTGGTGGGGAGCTGGATTTAGAATTTTTCCCTGTTTCGACTTTTGGTGACCCTCTCAACCCAGTGTTAGCCACAAGGTCTAGATGGAACACTCTGTCTGGGGCAGTGATGCTTTGTATTCTTGGTGTTGGGGAGGGGCAACAGTGTGGAAAGGCTTCTGGAGTTCTGGCCTCACTGGTGGACCTCCTGACAGCACCTGGGTTTTGACCACTGTGTGATACAGTGTTGGACTGGATGGGCCATTGTCCCGATCCCACATGGCTTCTGTTATGTTCTTATATGGAGCAGAGGTCCATCAGTTGCTATTAGCCACAAGGTTTAGATGGAACAGAACACTCTGTCTGGGGCAGTGATGCTCTGCATTCTTGGTGCTTGGGAGGCAACAGTGGGAGGGCTTCTGGAGTTCTGGCCCTGCTGGTGGACCTCCTGATGGCACCTGGGTTTTGTCCCCTGTGTGACACAGAGTGTTGGACTGGGTGGGCCACTGGCCTGATCCAGTGCCGCTTCTCTTATGTCCTTATGTCCTTACATCGGCCCTAGAGTATCCTGAGCCAAGTGACCCTGACGGGTTGATGCTGCCAGCATTATAAGGGCCATTTGGCTCAGTTTCCTCCTGCCTATCAGTGGATCTCCAGAGCAGAAGCACACTGGGAATTTCCCCAGTAGGTTTCTGGTCCACCCTGCCTCTTTCCCCAGCCACACCAATTTCTGGGCCCAAAATGTGACTGGGAGGAAAGTAGATGGGATGGTGGACCTCTTGTTGGCACCTGGGTTTTGGCCACTGTGTGACACAGAGTGTTGGACTGGATGGGCCACTGGCCTGAACCAACATGGCTTCTCCTATGTTCTTATGTTGTATTAGGGTTGACAGGGGAAGGATTCAGCACTACCCCTCAGCTTCTTGGCTGAAAATGTGTTCTTCCAGATCCGCAGCTCACTGCTGCTTGCTATGTCCAGTTCCAAAGTTAATGTTGGAATACACTTCTGGTGTTCGAAACCATAGATGCAAATTTTGGAATGTTCATGGGATTGTGTTTCACCACCCACTAGACTGTGGCCCTCTCTGTCTTTTCCCTCCTGCTGGCGCCCTCTATCTTTCAAAAGTAAAATGAGCAAGAAGCAGCAGACATTATCTTGCCTTTCTGGTACAGGAAAACAAGAGCTTGATATCTCACTGTGGGATTCAACCAAGGTATTAGACTGTGAGATTCAGGGGTGGATTGGTGATGCAAAGTCCAGGCGGGCTGATGCCCCCCCCCCGCACGAGGAGAGTCTCATCTTGTGTGTGGCAGCATCAGGCGAAGTAACTCATACCTTGGGCTTGCTGACCCTGGATCTGAATGAGTCACCGTCAGCCACAACCCCCCAGCCACTTTTCCTGTTCCAACCCACCCCTGTTGAGATTTCACAACCATTGTCTGTGCAGTTTTAAGCCTATCTTTCAGAAGGTTTGGGCCTTTGAAACGTGTTTTGTTAAACGGAAGATTGAATTGTCTTTCCGAACTTGTGTTGTGCAATCCCAGAAATGCAGAATAAACAGCCGTATTTATACATACTGACTTGATTCAGACATAAAAGCAAACCGTGGTTTGTCATTATATTTATGGGGAGAGTTATCCTGCATCTCACATGCTTCTGCCTTCTCGTCCCTCATGTGCACTTTGGTAACTAAGCTTGTCCGCTTCTGCTGCAAAAGATAGTTGGTCATGATTGAGCCACTTGTGAGCCTCAGGATCGCTGCCCCCTGGTCTTGTTCCCACAATGACAAACCATATCGTTCAGGCACATAGTTTGGTGCACTGGAAGCTCTCTAAAGAAAGTTGGTGAGGCACCTGTTAGTCATTCGTCATGTCTGTGCACCACACTGATGGATTTTGTCCCTGTGCAGAGCTGAAACATTTGAGCTAGCTTTAGACATTAGGTGTATCTACCTCTTTGAAATTCTGTGATTCAGGATGGAGGCTTCCTGAACTGAACACCACGACTTTGAAACTCTCAGTCATCAAAATTCCCCATGTTTTCCAAATATCATTAAGTTCATCCAGACTTCATCCAAGTTCTGTCATCTTGTTTCTGATTTCTCTGAATGTCTTTTGGATATAAGCTGTTGTATACTATGATGGGGCTTTTGGGGGCTCCGCCCCCAAAGCACAGCCCCACAAGAATTACTCCTGTAAATGCTTTTTTCAATCATTTTAAAACATTTTAAAGGGCGTGTGCTCCTTTAAGCTGAGTGGGGTGCTGTAGTTGACTAATTCCCGCACTGAGAAAGGGGGTTGGAGTAGGTGACCTCTAGGATCCCTTCTAACTCTGTCTCAAGAAACCAGTCTCATTTAAGAGAGTTTTTTCTGCCTAAGTGTTGTCTTTCTTGGCTATAGAAGTCATCACCCCCACCTGCCAGCTTGTTATCAGAATTGTTGCTTTGGCTGGCAGAAGTGATGAACTCGCAGCAGCTGAGAACTGTCATCTAAAGTGGTTGACAGCTTGCAATTTAGAGATCTATCCTGGTAACAGCTTTCTATTGGCTAAATGGCTTTTCTTTCTGCACTGAGAACTTCAGCCCTATCAGAAAAAAAAATTGCACCACAAGCCACAAAATCCTGGCTATGAGCCATGTGCTCCCTTGAACAATGTATTCGCAAAAGGCTTTTGCCGACAGGCATTTTGAGCCTTCTCCACAATTATGGAACACCTCTCCTCATGATAGGGTTGCCAGGTCCTACCTGGCTGCCGGCGGGGGGATTCAGTCTCTGCTCCAGGATCTTCTGGCGCACATTTAAAGCCCATGCACTGCGATAATGTCACCCAGAAGTTACATCATCGCATCAGGGTGGTCAGGGGGGGTGACACTCTAGTTTTTTGGGAAAACTCTATGGGTTTTTTTGCCTTCAAAACCATAGAGTTTGCCCCAAAACGACAGTGCCACCCCCAACATCCTCGATGTGATGACGTCACTTCTGGGTGACACCATCACATCTGGGACATCGCCCAGTGATGTCCCTGTTTGGAGGTGGGGCTTCCGCCAGCCAGTGGGGAACCCTCACTGGGAACTGGGGGATGGCAACCCTACCACATGAAAGTATAGGGATAGTGTGCAGGGAGAGGAGCAGAGATGCATGTCTGAACATTCCCCATATAGAAAGCTAGAAAGCTGGGAGAGGGTTAGGCCTAAAATGCTTTGCCTCACACAATCTGAAGCACAGATATGGGAGGACTGTGCCATCTAACCTTTTTGAAAAGGTCTGTTGAGTTTTTACAACTTGTTCTATTGAGTTTTAGAAACTTGTTCTTGAGTAGTGGCATCCCCTGTTCAGTCCTTAAAGTGCAGTCATCTGCTACTCCTATTTAAAAATTATACATTTTTTCAAAACCAACGAATAAAGTGCCTTTACTTGCCATTACTTGCCATAAGAGTAGATACTTGTTTCGACCCGCCTATGTACTGCTGGTCCCCCCTGTTTCCTCTATAGCATTTGAGATCTTGGAAATGCTAATTTAGACAAGTTGGGTTTCCTTTAAGCAATCTTGGACGAGGGGAAAGGATTAACAAAATAGGCCAACTAGTGATTTTGGAAGGGAAGGACTCTTCAGTGGGGTACCAGTTGCTTATTCCTCGCTTTCCCTTTTAATCTCAATATGTCACACACACAAAAAAAATCTTTGTTTCAGAGCCAGTGGGGATCTTTTTGTCTTTTTGTAGCGTATTGCAAAATGTTCAAGTCCAGCAATTGTGAGTTCTGTTGGATGGGACATTAGGGCTCGGAGGACCCGTTATTGTAGATGTAAGACCTGGATAGCCCAGGCCATCCTGATCTCGTCTGATCTCAGAACCCAAGCAGACTCAGCCCTGGTCAGTATTTGGATGGGAGACTTCCAAGGAATATGAGTGTCACTGTGCAGAGGCAGGCAATGGCAACCCACCTCTAAACATCTCTTGCCTTGCAAATCCTACAAGGTTGCCATAAGTTGGCTGCAACTTTATGGCAAAAAAAAAAAAAAGCATCTTGATGATGATGGTCAGATACAGATACCGTTCAGCTATGCTGTTAAAATGTAAGATTTTGCACCATTTACATTTTTTTTAAAAACCTACCAATCTCCCTTATAAATAAAAGCTGAATGGTGGTGGCACTTCTCTAGAACATTCCACACGCTCCAAAATCAGTTCGCTCTCTGATCTATCATTCAGAGGGTCTCCCTATCCACTGGCTGCTTGCCTGAGTCCTGCCTCCAACATTCTAAACATTTTGCTGTTCTTCTAAAATGTGTCCAATCTCCAGGTGAGGGCTGGAGATCACTCAGAATTACAACTGCTTTCCAGATGGCAGAGATCAGTTCCCCTGGAGAAAATGGTGGGCTCTGTATCCTTATATGCTGCTGAGGTGGCCCCCATGACAGCCAATGTGACGTAGAAGTCAGGGCTTCAGAGCACAGAACAGGCTGCAGGTGTGTGGGGGGTGGAAAGCTGAAGAGTGAGGGGAAAATAAAGGTAGGTTAAAGGAAGGAGACAGGGTTGCCAACTCCAGGTGGGAAATTCCTGGAGATGTGAGGGTGAGGTTTCAGGTGGCGTGGGACCTCGGACAGATACAAAGCAATAGACTCCATCCACCAAACCAACTATTCCCTTCTGGGGAACCATCATTGCCAATCTCCAGGTGAGGACTGGAGACCACTCAAAATTACATCAGTTCCTCTGGAGAAAATGGTGGACTCAGTGTCATTATACCCTGCTGAAGTCGCCACAGCAAATTGACACTGAGTGTCCAAGGCCAGGGCACCCGCCCAGAGCCTCTTTCTAGAGGCCGTTGTATTTATTTCCACAACAAGCCTTTTTCCTAGTTATATATAATCCTTAAAATGACACAGTCCTTAAAAAGCTTGCTTAAAAACATTTCAGCCACTTGTAAGGGTTGACATTCTAGAACAGAGGTCATGGTAAAGTTGCCAGCCTCCAGGTGGGGCCTGGAGAGCTCCTGCTTTTACAACTGATCTCCAGCTGACAGAGATCAGCTCCCCTGGAGAAAATGGCTGCTTTAAAGGGTGGACTCTGTGGCATTGTACCATGCTGGGGCCCCTCCCCTCCCCAAACCCCGCTCTCTCCCAGATCCACCCCCAAAGTCTCCAGGTATTTTCCAACCCAGACCTGGCAGCCCTAGCTTATGGGCCAGAACTAGGGTTACCAGCCTCCAGGTTGGGATCTGGAATTTCCTGGAGCTCTCCTCAAGACATCAGGTATCAGTTTCCCAGGAGAAAATGGCTGCTTTGAAGGGTGGGCTGTATGGAATTCTATCTGGCTGAGGCCTCTCCCTTCCCCAAACCTGGCTGTTCCCAGGCTCCACCCCACATCTCCAGGAATTTCCCAACCCAAAGCGGGCAACCGTACCCAGGACCCTCAGATGAGTCACAGAGCCCCTACAGAACAACTGTTTTTTTCTGCCACCTTTTGGAAGAACTTTCTGTGCATAAAGAAAGGGTGCCATGCCGCCTGCCTTTCCTTGCATGCGTGCTGAGGAGAGCAGGAAAACACAAAGGCAAGGTCACTGTGTGGTGGAGAGGATTCCTTCCTGGTTCTGACCCTTAGCATGTTTCTCACTACAGTTCATGTCCCACTATTGGCTTAGGGTTGCCAGGTTTCATCTTGATCCTGGTGGGGGGCTCCAGCATGGCTCATGGGGTCTTATGGCGCACATGCCACAATGACATCACCTGGAAGTGACATCACCATGCTGGACATGTCTTTCAGAGGACACCCTAGCATTCAGGTAAAAACTCTATGGTAACCATAGAGTTTTTACCCGAATGCTAGAGTGTCCCCCGCGCAACATGCCCAGCGCAATGACGTCACCTCTGGGTGATATCATCATACAAGGCACGTCGGGTGCACCAGGACTCTTCAGGGGTGGGGCTCCCCCTGTCGGCCAGTTGGCCAGCAATAGATTGGGGTCCCTGAAACCCCCATTGGGGGGTTGGCAACCCTATATTGGCTTTTGTTTCCTGTCTCCAGCAACTTCCTGCCACGTGCTTGCAGCTCAGTGGGGTCCTGGGTCTGGAAAGGCAGAAGACCATTGCTCTAAAGGACAGCTGGATCTTTCTTTTGGTCCATGTTCTGTAATCAGTCAACTAAAGTCCAAAAGGCTGTGCATGGCCCACAAACAATGGGGGGCGGGTGTTTCCACAAGCTCTGCTGCAAGTTCTCTCGCTAAAATCTTTTCTGATTTGGTGTTCTCAGGATTATGCTAGATGTCTTTGTGTTTTATTGAAGATAGGTTCAGGTGGGTAGCCTTGTTAGTCTGAAGCAGTAGAACGAGGTTCGAGTCCAGTGACACCTTTAAGACCAACAACGTATGGTTACCAACCTCTAGGTGGTACCTGGAGGTCTCCTGCTATTACACTTGATCTCCAGACAATAAAAATCAGTTTCCCTGGAAAAAATGGCTGCTCTGGAGGGTGGACTGTATGGCACTATACACTGCTGAGGTCCTGCCTCTCTCTAAGCCCCACCCTCCTGAGGCTCCACACCCAAAATCTCCAGCTATGTCTCAACCCAGAGCTGGGAACCGTACAACAAAGTATTATTCAAAGTATAAGCTTTTGTGTGTGTGAATGCACACTTCTTCAGATACATTTTTTCACATACTTCTTCAGTGTATCTGAAGAAGTGTGCATGTACACAAAAGTTTATACCTTGAATAAAACTTCATTGGTTTTAAAGGCGCCACTGGGCTCGAACTTTCCTTGTACTTGTGTTTTATTGTTTTAATGTTCTTGGTCGTTGCCTTCCTAATATATTGTGAGGCTTGGTTTGCATGCTTGAGTCACCTGGGCTACTAGTGTGCAGAACATTTTCAGTGATAGGGCCTGCTGTCTGTTTATAGGCCACATTTTTCTCCAAAGTGGAATACCTGGGACTGGAAGAAGAAGAAGAAAAAGAAGAAGAGATTGGATTTATACCCCACCCTTCACTACCCAAAGGAGTCTCAGAGCAGCTTACAAACTCCTTTCCCTTCCCCTCCCCTCAACAGACACCTTGTGAGGTAGGTGGGGCTGAGAGAGCTCTGACAGAAACTGCCCTTTTTCAAGAACAGCTGTGCCAGAACTATGGCTTGCCCAAGGTCATCCAGCAGGTGCAAGTGGAGGAGTGGGGAATCAAACTCTGTTCTCCCAGATTAGAGTCCATGCGCTTAACCACTACACCAAACTGGACTGGACTACGTAAGACTGCAGGAGGGGGTTCATATACTGAATACTCACCTTCCCCTAAACGAATTCCCTGTGCACAGAAAACTAGCAGGTCAGGTAAAGGGTTCTGGCCTAGCCTTCTCCCTGGCACTGTAGCTTTCAGTTTGCATGGATTTTTTAAAAAATAGAGCGGCATTGTCTTACGTGAGTCTCCACTTGTAGTCTAAAGAATAGGAGTCCAGGTACAGGTTTGCCTCTTCGGCTTGACTACTGTAGCCACTCTCTTGTAGGGCCTTCACTTTGGGGAGACAGAGGCCGGGCAGACTCACTCAAAACCAGTGCCAAACTACAGCACAATTTGGTTTCCAGCTCAACGGTTCTATGTAGGCCACAAATGTTTTCTTCAATTACTTAAAAGCAGCAAATAAAAGAGGGGGGGAAATATGTTTCCATCTAGAAAGATGGGCTTATGGGGAAAGTTACTGCTTGGTAATGCTGCGGTCAATCTGTGTTCTTTTTGGTTCAGTATTGCATTCTGGCTTGCTGCACCAGTGGATACGGCTGTGGTCCATTTAGTCCAGAATGAAAATACACAGCATTTATGGATCACAGTTGGACCCTTCTGTTATTGTCCCAGAGAACCCGAGCCACGGTATATTTGCAGTCAGGAGGCCAGAGGGAAGGAAGGGGTACAGGGAGCCATCTTGTGGTTATTTTTGCATCCAGCATCTTGGAAATAACATTTAAAAAATGATTTTGAACTGTGGTTATCAAGGAGAAAAAGAACTGCTGTAGAGGGCAGGGGTATTCACTGAAGGTTGGATGGTATGGAGGGAGGAGAAACAGAGGAGGGGGGGATGGATCCAAATATAAATCAAAACAATCAGTCACTAAAAACCAGAGAAAATGGCATGGGGTATAAATAGGAGCTGGAACGACAACAGAGACAGAGCTCCAGTTGTAAATACTCATTATCTTAATGTGTCAGAATGTGGATTGCAAGGCCTCTGGAAATTACAAAGGATCCAGGGGGGAGAGGGTACTAAAGGTGGGGCTGGGATGACGCAACAATATTTTTTATGTTCTTTTTACAAGGCTTGGTCCACTCCCCCCAAAAAACCAAACATCTGAGATATGTAATTGGTGTTTTCTTTTTCAAAAAACAAGAAGCACATGGGAGCCCACAAATCCACGTATTCAAATGCCCTTTCAAAACAAAATGTTTCGTTCTAAAGCCGAACAGG
The DNA here is from genome assembly GCF_001447785.1 of Gekko japonicus. Classification (NCBI taxonomy): domain Eukaryota; kingdom Metazoa; phylum Chordata; class Lepidosauria; order Squamata; family Gekkonidae; genus Gekko; species Gekko japonicus. The sequence continues at coordinate 648,196 of NW_015168072.1, forward strand.
AGCATCTTGGGACTCCCCCCACCCCTTTCCGGACATCTGGTTGCATAGACTTGTGTGTCGAGCCACATGAGATCTGAATAGAATTTATCTAAATTTTATATGCATGGGTTGATGTAAATTGAAATATATTGTACAGCATACCCCTCGCCGCAGACATATTGGTTTTTCTGTCGCTGCTTGAACTTTTAACCTTCGGGGTTTTGAGCCGGTCACACGCTGACCCGTCTGAACTCTGCTGGTACAAGCCAAGTCTAGAAGGCACGCTGGGCAGCCATGGTAACCTAAAGCTGCATACCCCCATCCTTCCCCACCCTCCTTTCTTCCCTTAGAAATCCCCAGCACCAAAATACATTCACAGCCCTCCTTTACATCACCTTGGAATCCCACAAGAAAAACAGCCCTTGCGCTTAAACCAGGACAGTCCCCGTGTCCGCCACTGCGACTCGTTTCGGAATGAGTGGCATTTCTGTTTCTCTTCCTGGAACCGTTTCTGCGTGGTGCTTCCAGCACCCATGGAGCTTTGCATGAATGCGGGAAGCAACAATTCTTTAACGGAGGAATGGAAAACAGGGATGAGTTTCAGCCTCTGCTGTTCAGGGCCGCTGTCTCAAAACCCTTCCAGAATGCCGAAGATATAAAGCAGATCAGAATGCATCTGAGCATGTGCAAAAAGCTGGAGAGCTGCTTTGCTCTGGTTGGAGAGCATTGCTTTCATGCCATTTCACGATCATTAAAAAAAAAAAAAGTAATGGCCCCAGGTATCGACTCTGTCATCCGGAAACTTATTAGTCAACTTGAGATGTCCTTTTAGCTTCTCATCTGCAATATGGAGAGAATACTGCTGACGTACCTGGTGGGGTTATCATAGGGATTAGTGAGATAATATATGTGAAATACTTTGATCCTTCCATGGTGGTTTTCGTTAGAATGACTTCTCTAAAGGAGCAAACTGGTTATTACATACAAATGTGTCTAGAACAAATTTTGAGTCCAGTGGCACCTTTAAGATCAACAAAAGTTTATTCAGAGTATTAGCTTTTGTGCGCATACACACTTCCTCAGATACGTGGACACGAAGGCTCATACCTTGGATACACTTTTGTTGGTCTTAAGGGTGCCACTGGACTCAAAATTTGTTCTACTGCTTCAGACCAACATGGCTGACCACCTGGATCTATACATGTATTTAACTAAGCCACAACTGTTCTCTCCCTCTTCGAATGAAAAGCTGCTCAGGGGACAGGGAGGCTGATATGAAATAGAAAGCAGCCATGAGGGGGAGGGGAATGCTTAACCCTTTCTCCATTTCAAACAGCACTCCCAAACCTTCGCACCATGCATGCTTTTGGAAGCCCCCTGGGTGGAGATTCACTGGGGATGTGTCCTGGTGTGGAGTAATAGCAGGCGGGGGAAAAGAATTAAGTGCATCTTTTATCTCTGCTGTACATTGCCCCCCCCCCGCCCCCACAGTGGCTTTTCATTTACAAAGAAAGGACTCTGGGTCGTGTGAGGCTCGCCCATGAGTGTGAGAATTATGAAGTCCTTTCACTTGTAGAACAGTCTAAACATCTCTAGATTAAAGCACTGTTGATGGAAAGTAGTTCTTTTAAAAAATACATACTAATCGTACTATAACTTTATCCTCTCATTTTATACTGCCTGAAAAGTCCTATTCCTCACAAATTCAAGGCAGTTTGCCTCAACGGTGTGAAAACTGGCACACAGAATACTGCCCTTGGGCCAGATTTAAGGAAAGTCTGAAAAACAATGAGGAATTTCACATTACCCTTTTTAACCCGTTTTGAAGCTGTTTTTGATCCGTCATGGAGTAAACTGTATAGGGCTGCCATTTCACACATGGCTTTCCCCTTCCAGTAAAGAGCTGGATCTGAAGCAGTTTGCCATTTCAGACTGCACCGCTTTCCCCCCGCCGTTTTTCACCTGCGCAGGCAATCTCCGGCAATTTCTTTTTTGGAACGTTCACTCTATAGCGCTATAGCACTATAACAAAACACTCCAGGCATTCCAATGGGGTTGATATACTGCTGTTCCATTATAGCGCTATAACGCTATAAAGCAAACATTTTTTTAAAAAAAGCCAGAAATCGCCCGCACGGGCGAAAAACGGCGGGGAAAAGTGCATTGGAACCAGGAGAGGAAATTGAAGACTACTTGGAAGCGGTTGACAGGTAAAACGCTTCAGCCCCATTTCCTAAACGGGACAGAAGCATTTGTGTCTGAAATTACAAATATATTCCAGTAGGGAACCGGTTCTAAAACGGTTCTGTCTGAAATGACAGACCAGAAACCGTTTGGAAACCGTTCCTCTTCCGGATTATATCGTCTGTCTGAAATTCCTCAGTGGCTGGTTTATAGAAGTATTCAGGGGTCATTTCATAGAAAAAGAGCTAGGGGAACTCATTAGCATAACTCATTAGCATATGCCACACCCCCTGACATCACTGGAAGTGTGTCATAAGGCCACACCCCCTGACATCACCGGAAGTGTGTCCTAAGGCCGCACACCCTGCCCCCAACGGTCCCGGCCGCCGCCGCTGGCCTTGCAGCTCCACTGCCGAGCCCCATGAGGGGCCCGGCGATGGACCTGCAAGGCTGGCGGGAGGGTGAGGAAGCCCCGCGAAGGCCCTCCCTGGCCCCAGGCAGGCAGGGGTGGGGAGAGGCAGGGGGGAAGCAACTTACCCTCCCTCTTCTCCTGCCTCCTCCTGGCTGAATGAGGGCCGGAAGCGGGGCGGCCGGAAGCAGGGGGCGGGGCTTCGTCATGTGCCCCGCCCCCCATATCTCACCTGGGGGAACTGCGATCCCCCGCGATCCCCCCCGAAATGATCTCTGGAAGTATTAGAAAAGGCTTGATCTATCATAGGGACGCCAGCCTCCAGGTGGGACCTGAGGATCCCCTGGAATTACAGCTCCTCTCCAGACTAGAGAGATCAGTTCCCCTGGAGAAAATTGATACTTTGGAGGGTGAACTCTATGGTATTGTACCCCACTGAGGTCCCCGTCCTCCTCAGGTTCCACCCCCATATCTCCAGGAGTTACCCAACCAGGATCTAGCAACCCTACCCAGCCCTCATTTCCTGCCAGTAGCCAGGGGAGATCTGGCAACCCTACAAGTTGATCATGAGGGTTCAGAAGTTTACAGCTGAATTTTTTTGCACTGTGCCATCAGTTTCTCTCTCTCTTTTTCTGGTTTATATTCTGTTACGAATTCGTCAATATTTCGGGGGTCTTACCGAAACAAGGTTGGTGACAATCCCTTGTACATTAATAGATTTATGAGGTTTTAGAGTTCCCATTTAAACCATCCACAGAAGTAAGGACAAGTTATGAGTGTGTGTGTGTGTGTGTGTAACTGGTGAAATAAGATGTTGGGATGTCTAAGAAAACACCCACAGGCCTAACCAGAGTGGAAGAGGTAGTTGTCGTAGCAGTGACAATTCTTTGGAATTGAGCGGGGGTCCTAAGAAAGAAAGAAAGAAATAGGAGTAAGAGGGAAAATGGGGTGTATTGGGGTGCTGGTTGATTTATTTTGTTGTGCAACTGTCAATTGGTGTAGGGGCAGTTGTGTTTTCTTCAGCTCTTCTAGACTTAACTAATTTATGTAGTAGCCAAATCACTCGCTCACAACTTTAATGCCAGGAGCTCACAAAGTAGAATTTTTGCTTACAAGACTTCACAGCTTAGAGGGAACATTGGTTACATGCCAAAAATTATGATCTGGAATTGCCATTTGAAGGAACTGATGTAATAGTAATGCTAATTTGGGGGGGGGGGCGGCGATCTGAAAGAACAAGGGCAAGTATAACTGCAAAACCCCAAAGTTGGAATCGAGCGTGGAATACCAAACCATACAATGGGCTGAATGGTCATGGAAAAACTGAGTTCCATGTGTTGCAGAAATAAACTAAATTGAGTGAATTGGCATATGTTTGCTTTACATCTAGTAAAACACATACTCTGGTTATGTCCAGGGAACAGCGACTGAGTCCTCTACAGGTCATCTGTCGAAAGCCTTGATAAGAATCTAAGCATGCTGCCTTGGGTTCTATAAATGTAAGAGAGGTGGCATATAAATGTAAGAAATAACAGGTTTGAACCTTTGCCCCTCATGTTCAAATCTGTCAGTCCCATCTTTGTCACTCACTGGTCCCATGAAATGTTTTTTAAACAAATGGCTGTGTGAAACCCACTGTCCAGTACCAGTCGCTCAGACTGCCCTCCTACACCAAGTAGTTTAAAAACACGGTCTCCTTTCTCAGAGCCTTCAGCGCATGCTGTCCCCGTGCTCTGAAACCCGATCCAGAGAATCACAAGATCTTCAGAAGACTGGCTGCATATTGCTGCTTTTGTAGATGAAGAATACCCAGTGCCCACGTTTGGGGCCCATGGAGACCTTCTGGGGTTAAGGCATCAGTTCTTCTCATGTGGTACCAGCTTGTTTTATGATTCCCCCCACGCAGCAAATTTCTCAGATGCCAGTATAACACAGCTGCACAAGATTCTCCACAGCTTAGGCTGCCAATCTCCAAGTTAAGAAGAAGAAGAGATTGGATTTATACCCTGCCCTTCATTACCCAAGGGAGTCTCAGAGCGGCTTACAAACTCCTTTCCCTTCCCCTCCCCACAACAGACACCCTGAGAGGTAGGTGGGGCTGAGAGAGCTCTGACAGAAACTGCTCTTTTTCAAGAACAGCTCTTATCAGAACTATGACTTGCCCAAGCAGGTGCAAGTGGAAGAGTGGGGAATCAAACCCGGTTCTCCCAGATTAGAGTTTGCGCACTTAACCACTACACCAAACTGACTCTCAAGTGAGGCCTGAACGTCTCCTGGAATTGTAACTGATCTCCAGACTTACAAGGGTCAGCTCCCCAGGAGAAAATGGCTACTTTGGAAGGGTAGACTCAATAGCATTATACCCCACTGAGGTTCCTCCCCTCCCCAAACTCTACCCTCCCCAGGCTCCACCCCCAAATATCTCAACTTGGAATTGGGAACCGTACTGCATGTGGATTCGCTTCTCTGTATTGGGGTGTGTTTTTCTTCTCCCCACAAGGTCTAGAATCTTTATAAGACAAAACTCTGAAAGCTGTGTTCCTCAGAGTCTGCATGAGCTCTGTTTCAAGAAACACTTAACCGAACTGACAGTAGTCCAATGAAGTTGCTTAAATGTGAGTCGTCTCTCAACGCTTAGGGGAAAAAATGGTGTGTATTTTTATTCTATTCAATTTGTTTATACACCATTTTCCTCCCCAATGGGGACCCAAAGGGTTTTACAACATTTCCCTTTCTCCATTTTATCCACACAACAGGTAGGTTGGGCTGAAAAAGTATGAACGATCCAAGGTCACCCAGGAATTTTCCATGGCAGTGTGAGGATTTGAACCTGGATTTTCCAGATTCTAGTCCGACACTCTAACCACTACACCAGACCTACCACCCTGCAAAGTTCAAAGCCTTCCTCCGGCTTAATTGGCTGTTTCTCTAAGGGAAGAGCTACATCAGCTAGAGGAAAGCTTCTTGCATTTGAACTTCCTCCAGCCAAAGGTAGGATACGTGCTGTTATATCCACCATTTTTCTTCCTCTTGGAAGGAAGCCAAGCTGCAGTGTTTTTTGTCTATGTGCACACACACACAACATCACCCACCATTAATGTATAATTTTCAGGGCTCTTTTTGTAGAAAAAGCCCAGCAGGAACTCATTAGCATAATAGGCTACATCCAACAGCAGAAACGTATTAGCATATTAGGCCACACCCTTGACAGCACAGCTCATTAGCACATTAGGCCGCACCCCCATGTTACCAGAAGTGTGGTTATCCAGCCACACCCACCTTTTGCTTCTTATTCTGTTTACCTTGTTTGTTGTCAAAACCCAGGGCTTTTTTAACTCCTTTGCATGTTAGGCTACACACCCCTAATGTAGCCAATCCTAATGAGTTTCTGCTATTGGGTGTGGCCTGTTATGCTAATGAGTTCCTGCTGGGTGTGGCCAACTTGGGAGCCAGCCGGAACTCCGTTCCTGTGTGTTCCTGCCCAAAAGTAGCCCTGAATTTATTACTGTGTCTGTTCACAGGAACAGGAAAACCCATGTTCACCCAATCATTTGAATGAAACAGCTGTATTTAACTCCTAGGGTTTGGTGTTCAGGTTAAGAATGCCCATCTCTGTGTTGCATGCTCCATGATGCCCTGTTGTTGTCGTCGTTGTTGTTCAGTCACACAGCCGAGTCCGACTCTTCGCAATACCCTACAGATGTTTAAAGAAATAACTCCAGTGCTGGGGCTGCTGCTGATCCCCCAGAATTACAGCTCATCCCCAGGCTACAGAGATCAGTTCTCTGGGGGGAAATGGCTGCTTTGGAGGTTGGGCTCTCTGGCACTGTACCCCACTGGGGTCCCTGTCCTCCTCAGGCTCCATCCTCAAATCTCCAGGAGTTTCCCCATTTGGAGTTGGCAACCCTACCCCCCCCCCAATAGGGGGACCTGGCAACCCTATTATGGATTGAAGACACAAGTCTTCCAATAAAACGTTACGTCACAGGGAGCTCCATTTTGCAGTACGCCACCCCATGTTTGACACTATATTTTTAACAGTTAGATATAGGTGCATAATCAAAAACAACATACAAAGTAGGAGAGGCTCAAAGCATTCATGCGTGCTTGTAGGTGACCATCCATTCACGTCTTGGTTTTTATGCTGTGGCTAGGTTCGTAATGATTGGTTTCAATTGAGAATGTTTTAATGTTTTGTGTTTGTTATGTGTTATTTTGTAAGCCTCCTAGGGCAGGTTCCCTTGAGAGACAGCATAGAAGTTTGAAAAATAAATAAATAAATGTGCGGTGGGTGGGGAGGGTCTGTTCATTTTCTAAAAACAGAAATGGAGCAAATGGACAAGGGGAGTCAGAATCTAACTCTTCCCCTGCCCCACACACACCCCGTGTCCCGTAATGCTTTGTGTCACGTTTCTTTCATTCTGACTCGTTTCTAGAGCGCCAGTGTGGTGAAGTGGTAGAGCTAGGGTTTCCAGTGTTAGCTGGAGATCTCCCGTTATTACAATTGATCTCTGAGTGGGCAGAGATCAGTTCCCCTGGAGAAAATGGCTGCTTTGGAGAGTGGGCTGTATGGCCTTATACTCTGCTGAGGGCCCTCCCCTCCCCCAAACCCTGCCCTCCTCAGGCTCCATCCCCAAGATGTCCAAGTATTTCCCATCCCAGAGCTGGCTACCCTAGGCAGAGCATCAGATTAGGATCTGGTAGACCAGATTTGAAGTGCCGTTCCACCATGGAAGCTTGCTGGGTGACCTTCAATGCTCCCTCTAAGTTGTGGAGTCTGGTGAGCAAAAATACTATTTTGTGAGCTGCTGGCATTAAAGTAGTGAGTCAGCAATTTGGCTACTGCATAAACTAGTTTGCTCCGGAGCCATCCTTCCTGAGCGAAGACAAAAATTGGTGAGCTGGAGGCTAAAAAACCGTGAGCTAGTTCACACTAACTCAGCTTAGAGGGAACACTGGTGACCTTTTTTGTTGTTCAGTCACACAGTCGAGTCCAACTCTTTGCGACCCCATGGACCAGATCACGCTAGGCCTTCCTGTCTTCCGCTGTCCTCTGAAGTTGACTCAATTTCATGTTCGTTGCATCTATGACACTGTCTAACCATCTCATCCTTTGCCGTACCCGTCTTCTTTGACCTTTAATCTTTCCCAGCATCAGGGTCTTCTGAGGTCAGTGATTATACCGTCATGGTTGTCAAGGACATCAAGGTCTATCTTGTATAGTTCTTCTGTGTATTCTTGCCACCTTTTCCTAATCTCTTCTGCTTCTGTTAGGTCCCTACTGTTTTTGTCCTTTATCATGGCCAGCTTTGCATGAAACGCTCCCTTGATTTCTCCAATTTTCTTGAAGAAAAAGTGACCTTAGGCCACTCAAATACTCTCAGGGTCGGGTCGCTGTGAGTATGAGATGGAGGAGAAGAGAATATTGTAAGCTGCTTTGGGTCCCCATTAAATGAAGTAGTTAATAGTGGTTTTTTTGTTATCTGATCTTGGTAGGAAGAAAAAATGTTGAAAACAGAGCACAGAATGTAAATAGGGGTAGCAGGGAGTAGAGCTCCCCTCACCAATGCTCCCTCTAAGCTGTGGAGCCTTGTGAGCAAACATTCTACTTCGTGAGCTACTGGCATTAAAGTTGTGAGTGAGCGATTTGGCTGCTGCATAAATTAGTTTGCTCTGGAGCCATCCTTCCTGAGCGAAGACAAAAATGTGTGAGCCGGAGGCTAAAAAACTGTGAGCCAAGCTTAACACTCCCAAGCTTAGAGGGAACACTGGTTTCCTCTCCTCGAGTTTACTCTCACAACCAATGCTCCTGCTAAGCTGTGGAGTCTTGTGAGCAAACATTCTACTTTGTGAGCTACTAGTGTTAAAGCTGTGAGCGAGCGCTTTGGCTACTGTATACATTAATTTGCTCCGGAGCCATCCTTCCTGAGCGAAGACAAAAATGTGTGAGCCAGAGGCTAGAAAACTGTGAGCTAGCTCACACTGACTCAGCTTAGAGGGAACACTGCCCCTCACCTATGTGCTCCATTTGCCCTAAAAAAAACATTAGATGTGAATGGATGAACAAGTGCATGAATACATGTGAATCCCCTTGAACAACTCTGGTTTGATCCACCCTCCCTTTTTTTTTGAGTGGAGGAGAGTTTGTATTCATGAGCCAGGAGGATTCAGAAAGAGGGATCCTCTGTATTCTTCCCAGGTTGAACTCTCTGCCCCTCAGCAGCTTTGGTACTCTGACCTCTCTGAGGTCCAGGTTCAAGTCTGTTTGCAAGGTTTAGGTTGGAGGTATCTTGGGGGTCATCTCTGTTCAGGCCAAGAGCGAGCAGTTTCCCATGGTGTAAAGATGGCTCATGTGAAGGGTTCAGTGTCTTCGTGGAAAGGATCTGTTTTTGAAAGAACCTGGAAGTGTATTGGAGGAAACAAATGGCTCTTTTTTGCCCTCTTTAGAAAAACATGTGGGCCTTTCAAGTTCGGCACGAGGTCATTTGGGGGGCAGTCTGGGTGCGTTTACCATTCATCTACCAACTTTGAAGACCAGGGGCATGGGGAAAGGAGGTCTACGAGGATAGATAATGAGGAAAGTAGGAGGGCTGAATTTATACATCTTTCATTTGTAACTTGGTGCACGCTTTTCCATAGATTTGCTTCTCGCTCATTTTCCAAAGGATCTTTAACAGGAGTCTTGTCAAGAAAACACCACGATATGTTTGGTTTATCTGTCCCAAAAGGCACTGGGCACGGCTAAGTAAACACCAGTTCTGGAATGCAGTTATCTATTTTTATTTTTTAGCACAAACATGGAAGCTTGGCTAATACAAGAATAATAACTTAGAACAGATAGTCGGTACTCCTGAAAGGATGTCAAGTGTTCCACGTGTTCTCTCAGAAATCCTTACAACTGTCTTGTAAAGAAGGTCAGTGTTATTTGTAGACTCAGGGTGCAAAGTGCTAGTTTCTCTAAGGCTACCTAGCGAGTCCAGAGGGAATAAAAGAATGAGGTGGGTGAAACTGGACACGGGAATGGGAAATCTAAGATCAGTTTTCTCACTTCTTAGATTTATTATTGCTAACGGAAGATGTGGGACGTGGAAAGTGAACTAGATTGGGGACACAGTATTAGAGAAAGTGGGTTTAACGCTCCCAAGCCACTCTCCCAAATTAAATCTCCCAAAGCTATTTCCTGTGGAGGAAAACTTAAGTTAAATTTGACAAGGTGCTGGGGAAACCATGAGTGGGTTGCTGTGGGCGAAGGGAGGACTTAACCCTTTCCTTCCTGCCGTTCTGCCAGTTGTATTTTTTTATTTGAGCATGTCCATGCTGCTTCCCCCCCCCCCCAAGGGGCTTACAAGAAACTCCAAAATAGAACCACAAAAATCAATTTAAACAATACAATTACAACAAATAACAAACAAAATGCAAACGCATCCCGAGATGATCCTCAGCGCTGAGCTGCCTGGCGCAGGCCCCAGGCTGTGAGTCATTCCCTAGGATCTCTCGTCGTGCGCAGGCTGAGTATCAGGGATACTAACCTCATGGTGGGGCCTGGAGTTCTCCTGGAATTACAACTGATTTCCAGACTACAGGCATCATTTCCCCTGGAGGAAAGGGTAACTGTGGAAGGTGAACTCTATGGTATACCGTAGTCTAAAGTAATGGAAATCCTAGAGAGACCTAGGGTTGCCAGGTCCCCTCGTCGCTCTGGTGGGGGTATTTGGGGGGTGTTCCGGGGGTGGGCAGGGACATCATCTGGAAGTGATCATCACATCAAGGACATCATACGGGGACACTCTGGTATTTGGGTGAAACTCGATGGTTTTTTTGCCCTCAACCCATAGAGTTTGCCCAAATACCAGCGCATCCCCACAAGACATCAGTTCCAGGTGATGTCGTCACATCAGGGACATCATGTGGCAATGTCCCTGTTTAGGTTTCCCCCACCGGCCAACTGGTCCACGGTGGGGAGAAGCCCTTGAAACTGGGGGATCCCCCGCCCGGACTTGGGAGCTGGCAAGCCTAGAGAGACCTCAATACCCACTGACCTCCCTACCCAAATTCCATTCTCCCCATGCAGTCCCCAAATGTCCAGGAATGTCCCAAGCCAGAACTAGCAAGCCTACTTAGTGTTCAGCTGCTGCAAGCAGGATCTTCTCCACCCCACCACAAATTCCTATGGCTCTCTGCAGTGCTAAGGACCTGGAAGCAAAGGAGAGAAACCAATTCAGCCCAGATCTTCCTCAGCAGCTGGGAGCTTTTCTATTTTCTCCCCTGCCAGCACCAACCACCGCAAGGAACAGCCCCCTCTTAAAAAAATTTCCCTTCCAGGATTAATAGCAGTGTGGGGAGACCAGTTTCTGCAAATTCACAGACACCCCTTCTCCCCCACTTGTAGCTGCAAACTGGAGTCCCACATGGTTGCTTTTCCTTCTTTTTAAAGGGCTGGAGAGATGTGCTTGCAGTTTTGTGTTTAGTTTGGCCATTATAGGTACCTGGTGCAAACAGTAGCATTTTGGTTGGATCCAGAACAATTTGGTTTTGCTTATGCTAGAGCTCTTGAACAAGTGGGAACACAAGAAAAAGATCCCAGTATCTGCTCTTGCTAAGTCAGACTTATTGTTTGATTCCCCACTCCTCCACTTGCACCTGGCTGGATGGCCTTGCTCTGATAAGAGCTGTCCTTGAAAAAGAGCAGTTTCTGTCAAAGCTCTCTCAGCCCCACCTACCTCACAGGATGTCTGTTGTGGGGAGGAGAAGGGAAAGGAGTTTGTAAGCCGCTCTGAGACACCTTTGGGTAGTGAAGGGTGGGGTATAAATCCAATCTCTTCTTCTCTTCTTCATTGCATCCCCACTTGTGTTTCTGTTTGCATATGATCTTGGGTGGCCAATTTCTGTGCACTATAGTACACATGGAGGAAAGAGGTTGGTGTTGCATAAAATCTTGCACAAGAAGAGCTGTGCTAAGTCAGTTTATGTTTCAGCTTGTGCATTGATGGATCCAAACCCTTGTGAGGGGGGTTTAAAGTGGGGGGCAGTGCGATTTAAGTGAGGTTTGAGGGACCCCCACCTCTGGTGCTTCCTTGTAGAATCATGGGATCGCTTCGTAGATCTTCGACCATCATTTTGGTCATTGGGACATGACTTTCAGACTGGTTGTTCCTAAAGCCAGCCTATATTAATATTGCTGTATCCTTTTCATGTTAGTTGGTGGTTTCTGTTGAGAATCTGAAGGGGAGTTCTGTGCAGCTCAGGCTAGGTCTTGCTTCTGAATTCTGGGTGATCTCCTCGTTTTGAAGCACCAATGCAGATTCAAGATTTAGTCTGTCCTTATTTGGTATAGTGGTTAAGTGCGTGGACTCTAATCTGGGAGAACTGGGTTTGATTCCCTACTCCTCCACTTGCACCTGGCTGGATGACCTTGGGCAAGCCATAACTCTGGCACAGCTGTTCTTGAAAAAGAGCAGTTTCTGTCAGAGCTCTCTCAGCCCCACCTACCTCACAGGGTGTCTGTTGTGGGGAGGGGGAAGGGAAAGGAGTTTGTAAGCCGCTCTGAGACTCCTTTGGGTAGTGAAGGGCCATGGGGTATAAATCCAATCTCCTCCTCCGCCTCCTCCTCCTCCTTCCACTGAGATTTATATGTAAACCAGCACAGGAGCACATGCCTTTCTGTGATTGGACTGATACTGTTCACTGTTTATATGGAGGTTTCTGTGCCTGAGGCAAACCCCCCCCCCCATTAATTATAATGGATCACAATCCCTAAGCATACACAAGTTTACTAGCAATGAACTGGGAGCCGTTCAGGACCCTAGTGCCACATGAGGGAGTGAGCTCCCTTCTCTGGCCCCAGCTCCTGCCAAACTGCCAGTTCGAAAGCAAGAAAGTGCAAGTAGATAAAGAGGTACCACTTCGGTGGGAAGGTAACAGCGTTCCGTGTGCCTTGGCATTTAGTCATGCCGGCCACATGACCACGGAAATGTCTTCGGACAGCGCTGGCTCTTCGGCTTGGAAACAGAGATGAGCACCGCCCCCTAGAGTCAGATTCAGCTATGCAGGAGAGCATCATGGTGGCAATCTCCCACTTTGCTACCCCTTAACAGCACCCCAGCTGCACCACCTGAAGGCAGCTACTCATCTCTTCTTGCAGAAGGGCCAGCCTGTAACCTTTTGTCAAATGATTTATAGATCAAACTACATTTTGTGTTGGAATTCAGTGATGGAAAGTCCTGATGTGTCATTTCCACCCCCAAATGACCAGGGCAGGGGCTGTGGTGCTAGAGAACTAGTTAACTCTTCCCTCTGCATGCCATTTCTGATTGTCCACTCCAGGGGTCATTTCGTAGAAAAAGAGGTGCAGGAGCTCATTAGCATAACTCATTAGCATAACTCATTTGCATATGCCACACACCCCTGACATCACCGGAAGTGAGTCAGAAGGCAACACTCACCGGTTAGGCTCTACTGGACTGTTTTGGATTGCCAGCTATTGGGGGGGGGGACGTGTAGATCTGTCCTCGCAGAGAAAGGAGAGCTTGTACCTGAATAAAACCTGGTCTTAAAGGTGCCACAGGACTGTTTTGGACCGGGGGGGGGGCTCTGCAACTTACCTGGCTGCTTCTTGCTCTGACTGAGGGCTGCTGGGAGCAGGGGGTGGGGCTTGTTGCATGTGCCCGCCCCCTGGGCTGTTTACTGCTGGAGCTCCACTCCTGGTCCTCTCCTCCTACCTACGTTGCTTCAAGCCACAGTAAGGAAAAAGGCACAAATATAAGTGCCTTTTTCCCATACAGGGACATAAAGCAGCCCAGATGGGTCATTTCTGATGCAGGTAACTGTGCAGTGGGAAGTACTCCAACATCACAGACTGGATCCATTATCACCCCCAACCTAGGGAGACCAGGTCTCCTCCTCCTTGTTGCTTGTTGACCTATTGAGGGCCTATGGGAGGAAAATGCTTGAAAAAAGTTGCTGCATTGGCAACACAATGTCACTTCCAGGGAATACAAGGAAGTGACATCATATTGCTGGCGTGACCAGACAACACTCTAGGTTTTGGGGGAAACTCTGTGGTTTTACTATATACCAGTGATGTGACATCACTTCAGGTATTAGCTGGAAGTCACATGACATTGCTGGCATGACCAGACAACACTCTAGGTTTTGGGGGAAACTCTGGTCTTACTATAGTCCAGTGATGTGACATCACTTCTGGTATTGGCTGGAAGTCACATGACATTGCTGGCATGACCAGACAACTCTCTAGGTTTTTGGGGAAAACTCTGTGGTTTTACTATATACCAGTGATGTGATGTCACTTCTGGTATTAGCGGGAAGTGACATCACAGTGCCAAATGGTGCTATTTCCCCTGTTGCCTACCACCACTGATTGGCCCCATGGCTGCTTTTTTGAGCCAAATTACATGCCAGGAGTTCTAATAGCAGAATTCTTGTTTCTCATAAGATTCTCTAATGGAGCAGTTCTGAAAACTGCTGAATGATACTTTTTGTTTATGTGTGTGCCTGTTGGTGGGAAGAAGGGGTCATTCAGAGTTTTGAGAAGGAAGGAAAGCCACGGTTCTGTAAAGATGGTTTTATGTCAGTGTCTCAGCTTTACTCCAGCAGGAGCGTTATAAAATCTTAACTCATTTTCCTCTGTTCTTCTTACTATGGCATCTGGGAGCTAATTGATACCGAATTTCTCTGAGAAGTCTGTTGATGTTTGGAAAGCGCTTTTGGGAGGGGAGGGAACAAAAAAATGTGTAGAGTTTTGCATCATTTTCTGCGCTATTTTGCAGAACCATCTTGAATAGTGAAAAACAATGCAATTAATTTTCTCCAAGTGCAATCATGCATAGATTTAATAAGCATCCAAAGGTGGGATCCATCTGTAACGTATGTGCTGCATTCTAAATTACTTCGCTTCTGCTATTTCTTTTCCCTTTCCAAACCTTAATTAATTGAAGAAAAAAAATTGTTTATTAAAGTGGGAACAGGCTGGGCCCTGTCTTTGCGTCTCTGGTTCAAAAGTTCATGCAAATCCCTAAAGACTCATCTGGTTTTGTGTGTGTGTGTATGTGACTGTGTGTGTGAGAGGGAAGAAGAGAGAGAAAGAGACAGTCTTACAAATAGTATTTATTCATTCTTCTGCATGGGTGTTTCTTCCCTTATTCTCTGGAAACCACCCCCCTATGTCTGCCTTTGTTCCCCCCCCCCATAAAGCAGCTGTTCCAAACCCTTTTCTGTTGTTCATTTCATCAGAATTTCAGATCTTAAATATTCCCAGTGATTGAAGAGAGAGCCATCAAGAACTTAATTTACAAACAGAGAGAGGCATGTGTGTGTGTGTGAAGGGGGTGTCGAACCTACCAGATTTGAGAACTGTCTGGAAACTCTGCCCGTCCGCCCCCCAGTTTAGATGTGGACATTCTCTGTAAGTGTCCAAGTATGCCATGGAGACAGAGAGCGCACATTCCACCTCTGAACAAGGTGGTCATTTTCTGGAGCTCCAAACTGGTATTTGAAACTGGTTCTTCTGTTGTAATATATTGGGGGGGGAGTTTGGTGAGCATTACAGGTAGATGGATGGATGGATGGATGGATGGATGGATGAGTTTATTTAATATGCCACTGTGTTCCAATCTGCTCGGGACTGCCTATTTGGTAAAAGTAACCATATTTCAAACAAATATAATAAAATCCATTTAAACCAGTGGAAAAAGAAGTCTGTAAAAGTCCGCCTGCAACCTGGTCCTATTACATTGTAGGTTTGGATCCAGTGATGCCCAAGCAGAAGCCTAAACAGACATAGCAGTGTCCCGCATGTGCAAGATCTTGTTCAACACCTAGTGCTTGTTCAACAAATGGTGCCCAGATTGCACAAGATCTTGTGCAACTGAAAACACAGCCGGGGGTGCAATAAGTTTGATTTAGTGCAAGCAACAACCATGGTAATCTTTTCTTGCATTTCCACTTATGCAGGAGCTATAGTGCAAGCTGAAAATTCTATTCCGGATCCTGTTGGAATATACAAATTCTATAGTGCACCTACCTGAAAAAGATCAGAAGAACAACCTATAGGGGACAGCTGAAGGACTGCTAGTTAGCATAGCTAGATTTCCCCCCCACAAATTCAGATTATGTGCTTCCTGTCTCCTGATTGGTTCTTTGGAGGCTTCCTGCTCCACCTGAGCCCCCCTCCCCCTTTATTGGCATAGATTGAAAAAGAAAACAACAGCAACATAGGAACCACAGATTTTAAATATACAAAAGACAGTCATCCTGCCAGAGCTTTAACCTTATATTCTCGAACCCTCATAGCAATAGAGAGAAACCTTGCTTCTCTGCCTTTTGGTTAAGATCATAGAATCATAGAGTTGGAAGGGGCCATATGGACCATCTAGTCCAGGGGTGTCGAACTCACTGTTATGAAGGCCAGATCTGACATAAATGGGATCTTGCTGGGCCGGGCCAAATGTGTCATAAAATGTAATGCCAGGTGGTGGAGATATAAACTTTATAAAGGACACAAATATAGAGGGTTTTTTTTACTTAAAATAAAAACATGCTTAAAAACATTAGCACTGTTGCAATATTTTGTTTATTTAACAGTATCTGATAACTGACACCTCTTGCTCTGAATTATTGAATCAAAATGTCTGTGCTGTTGCAATCTTATGCTGTTCAGGTGTGTATCTGTAAGCTGCAAACCTATGATGACGTAGCAGCAGCAGAACTGAAAGAAGCCCTCCGGGGCCTGATTGGGCCCCCGGGCTGCATGTTTGACACCCCTGTTCTAGTCCAACCCCCTGCCCAATGCAGGACCAGCATAAAGCATCTCTGACAAATATTCATCCAGCCTCTTCTTGAAAGCTGTCAGTGAAGGGGAGCTAACCACCTCCCTAGGCAGCTGATTCCACCTTTGAACCACTCTGACTGTGAAAAAGTTTTCCCTGATATCCAGCCGATACCTTTCTGCATGTAATTTAAACCCGCTGCTTAGGGTCCTGTCCTCTGCTTCCAACTGGAACAGCTCCTTGCCCTCCTCCAAATGACAGCCTTTTAAATATTTATCCAGTTAGTATCCAGTTTAGTATCCAGTTAGTCAGTTAGTTAAGCCTGCCTCTCTCTCCTCTGTTCTATCAGAGTTTATTTCTTTAAGAAACCAAGTTATTTTCTTTAAACAGCTTAGGGTTGCCAGGTTGACTTACCCTGCCAGCGAGGGGGGGGGGGCGAGATGACATGGGAACACAACATCCCCAGCATGACAACATCCCTTCCATGTGATGTCATTGCGTTGGCGATGTTGCCACATGAGGAGGCTATTTGGGGGGTGGGTCTCCCCCCATCAGCCAGTTGGCCAGTGGCAGGCTGAAGCCCCCAAAATCGGGGGAACCTCTGCCCACACTGGGGGTCTGGCAACCCTAAAATAATTGGTGCTTCATTCCTCTGCATGTTTAAACTCTGCCAACAGATCCAGCCCCAAGTCCTGCTACCTTGGGCTCCAGTGAATGTCTCTGGAAAAGAATATTGGCAGTTCTGGGGCTGTTGCTGATAAGGCTCTGTTATATCCTCCTATCTAATCAATGGCACAGTGTGGTGTGGTGGGTACAGTGTCTGATTAAAACTGAAAATGTGGGTTCAAATGCCCCCTCCGACCTTGTATCTGTAACAACCTCTCTACTTGTCACAAACTCTCCAGTAGCCATGCCTCTGCTTAAATTACCTTAGAGTTGATATGTAGTTAACATGGGGGAGCGGAAACCCTCGGAGTGCAGGTGGGATAAAAGCATTAACAAGTAACATAGTAGAGTTCTACAAGGTATGCAGTCCTAGATTGTTAGGGAAATACCAGAGGAAATGAAAAGCTTGAAAGTTGTGCATGGAACTTAATTAGAAATTTCTTCAGGGGACACCAGCCAGTACAATTTTTAAACAAGATTTCCCTGTAGAAAAGCCATGTTTGGAAAAGGAACCAGCAAGGGCTGGAGCATGCTCTTCTTGACTAAAAAGTTATCGAAGTAAATGTGGAAAAAAATGTCCCAGTGCATCATAGTTCAGAAGCTAGAAAACAAGCCCTGACTCCTGTGAAGCCCTGGACTCACCTCTCTTCCATCACTCATTTAGTTACAGTTCCCCTCCACACACCCAGGATGGAAGAATGTGTCCGAAGTCTTTGGGCAGCCACTTAGCTTGTGTTGAAAGGTCTTGCGGTATTATCCAGCCACCTATATATAGTCTAGCAGCAACAGAGTGAGAAAGGAGGGGTGGCAAAAGACGACTTGGCCCCTCATCTATGTGTGGATTATCCACTTAGCCAGTTCAGTGGCTGACACATCTAAGATGATATCCCTGCCATTGTCTTTTGAAATTTCAGCCAGGCTTCTTTGGTTATAGCACAGCCTGAGTCTCCCATCTTGTTGAGGCTGTGGGCACGGGTTGAGAGTTTTGAAAACAAGTAAGAGGCACAATGCAAACAACAAAACAAAACAATGCCGCTGACCTATGCAGAGGGAAATGGCCAACCCCCCCCAAAAAAATAAATGACTGCCAATGGGACATGAGCCAATCACAGACTGTTGGGGGCAGGGATGGGCATGGACTGGAAAAATGGAGGCCCATGGAGGTTCATGACTTTCATGGACCATGAACTTTCATGGACTTCCCCCAGTTTACAAACCAGTTCGTGAGGTCCGTGATGGGTGCAACCTGGAAGTGGGCTCAGAAGGCATTTAAAGCTGAGCCCACTTCTGGATTGCCCAACCACTGCAACATGATACCAATGAGGGGGGGCATTTAAATGCAGTGGCAGATTGATCCAGAAGTGGTCTCGGAAGGCATTTAAATGCTTCCTGAGCTCCCTTGTGCGTGCGCCGCCACAGCAGCAGCAGGAGCATGGCTTCAAAGGGTTCCCTGGGTGCTAGCATGTCTGGCCCACGGACTGACCAAACAGACCTCCGAAAAAAATTGTGGTCTGTGGGTGGTCCATCAAAACTGCAAATGCATGGACCGGACAAACGGACTGTGAACTGGACCCTGGTTCATCACGGAATTAGGTTGGTGCCCAACCCTAGTTGGGAGGTTCTTACCCAAGTAACATCATAGGATTGTGGTGGCTGTTTTTTAATGGGTGCTCCCTACAGATCCAAAGGTGATGCCTGGTGGGCTCTTCTCAAAGACTTCCTGTTCCATTGGGATGGAGAGAATCAGGACTGGCTCTTTGAGGGAAGAGGTGCTTTGGAGGAGAGGGAGATGGGTGCCAAGGAAACACATTGGTGAGCATCATTGTGGATCACTGTAATATTATAATGTATAGTTGTAAGCATCCAGACTCTTTTTGGATTCCATATTTGTTCAAAGCAAAGAGCAAGAAGGAACCAGAGGGTCTCATGTCTCTGTTCTACTCATCTCTTCTCTGGACTACTTAAACCTCACCTCTGCCCACCTTCTGTCCTGGTTTGCCTTTCCCTCTTAGGAGATATCATTCACACACAAAAACAATGCAAACCTAAACCAAAGTCTAAGAATAGTGCCTCTGGCAGCGTAGGTACATACCTGATGGGAGCCAGAAGCATCACTGGGTCCTATAATAGTTCCTACTCAAAATAAGTTCCAGCCGTCATTCATATTCAGAGGCTTGGCCCATCAATGTACAATTCCTCTGCTTCCCTTCTGCATCAAAGGGGAAAGGGAGAAACTGAACTCCAGTCCTTTGGTAAACTTTGGCGGGTTGGGTTTTCCCAGGCTTCCACCCACTGGTGCTTGTCTTCCCACACTCCAGGACAAAAGGTGATAGTGGGCTGACTTGCGTTCCAAAGGTTTCTGTGTGTGGTTCAGGAGTAAATAGCCATCCAGCTGTTTCACCAGTTTGATAATAGCCTAGCAGCTGTCTGAAGACCGCAGATATGCAAACAGCGTTAGAGTTTCCTGTAGGTGTATACACTTGCTGAAGGGACTGTGCAACCTTAAAAAAAAAAAAAAACACCTTTTTTATTAAGAAAACTTTTGGAATAACAATACACATCAAAGTGCGAAATACATCAAATTGGTTTGTACGAGAATATATAACATTAAAGAAGTTAGTAAACATAACCTAACTATATTACAACATACTGAACCTTGCTGTAACTGCAGAAAAGCTTTCTAAATCTAGAAATAAAGGAATAATGATTAATCTTGAAAAAGTTTAAATGAACTCTGCCAATATATGTGGAATTTCCTAGAAAGACTGGTGTTTGGATACAATTAGAAATGGATCCAGGGGAGATATGATGACTTTGAAGGGAGAATGTCCTTCTCTGACATATATTGAAGAACACGTGACTGTGTAGCAACAAATTGTGAGGAAGATGCCGATGTCTTGACATTTGTTTTCTGGGTAATATGTGTAAGTTTAGCCAGAATAAATTGGTCCCAAATTTTTTCATACCAGAGGTGTAGAGATCGTTGGGCCTTAACTGTACCTCTAGCTGGCTGCATAGAAGTGAAGTTAAAGTGAAGTAATGCCTTTCCCTGGCAATAGCTCTTCACTTAAACACAGAGAAGTCCAAGGGGGTAAGTATTTCTGCCATTTTAAGAGAGCCAGAGTCATGTTCAGGCTACAGTGTGATACAACAGTCTGGGAGACCTGAGTTCAGAGCTTCACACTGTCATGGAAGCTTGCCGTTGGTGATCTTGGTCCATTCACATATGCTCAGCCTAACCTACCTCGCAGGGTTGTTGTGAGGTTGAAATGGGGGAGGGGAGAATGTTGTGAGCCACTTTGTGTCCTCATGGGGTAGAAAAGCGGGGTGTAGATGAATAAGAAGTTAGTGGGGTGGGTTTGTGTCTTTGTCCCAGAGTTGCCTTTGTGGCATCACCACTTCAGTTTGAAAGTTAAAAGAGATGTAAAGTCGGATAACTAGAAAATGCCAGGTTGGCTGGGTGGCTAAAAGTCTGCCTCATAAAAACTTGGAGGCCTTTCGTCAGCATGTGCCTTCAGCTCCAATATGGTTCTTAAGTCTTCTTTAGAGTAGACTTGCCCTCCTAACAGAGTTGGGTATAAATACCTTCTTACTTTATTCTCTTATCTGTTTTTTGTTTGTTTTGTGTTTTAACCTGGCCCTACGTTTCAGAGAAGTCCCCTGGTCTCCCAGCCTGCATAACAACCCCACTTTTCAGCATTGCAAATTGGGTACAGTTTGCATGCCCACTGTGGAAATTAACTGTGACCCCCCGCCCCAAGGATAGGTGTTTCCCTCAACCTCTGCCTGCCATGCATTAGGGATGCCAGCCTCCAGGTGGGACCTGGGGGATCCCCCAAAATCACAGCTCATGTCCAGACTCCAGAGATCAGTTCCCCTGGAGAAAATGGATCTTGGACTTGGAGGGGGAAGCTAGGATTTTTTAATTCAGGGGGCCTTTAAATAAGTCAGGGGGCACCCCCCCACACACATACCCAAGGGAGTGCCACAAATAAAATAAAAAATTGGAAGTTGGGGGGCCTGGGCTGGATGGGGAGTCAGGGGGCCTTGTTGGTAAGCCAGGGGGCCAGGCCCCGAGATGCCCCACTGTAGCTACGGGCCTGTAATGTATCCCACTGAGGTCCCTGGCCTCCCCAAATCTCCAGGAGTTTCCCAACCTGGATCTGACAACCCTACGCCCCATCCCCTGTGGGGAGGGGGGCTGAAAACCCTACCCCATAGGGTTGCTGTTTCTGAGCCCCTGCCTGTTACCTTTGGGGATACCTGCATTACTACTCCCCCCGCCCCGCTCTCTCTTTCTCTCTCTCTCTCTCTCTCTCTCTGTCTGCAGGGCCCCCTGCCATTCGCACAGCAGAAACCACCATCGCTGCTGCTGCCGATGCTCAGGCTTGCTAGTTAGAAAGAGCCTCCCTGGCCAGGAGTGGGGAGGGAGGAAGGGAGAGAGAGAGAGAAGGAAGGGGGGGGGACTGTTGTGGCCTCTAGCCGTAATCAGCCTGGTTGCTGTCTGATTTCTCAGACTAATAGCTGAGCAATAGAAGTCTGGGAGTTCAACCAGAGGTTATCTTTCCCAGGTAGCATCTCGCTCAACGAGAATTTGATTTTTTTTCTATAGGACTTTACTCCATTAGATTAATGAAATTTCAATGAGAGCCCGGCACCCCCCGAAGCTTTGTTAACAAAACAAATGGCGAATCTGTAGGTGAGACAGCTCGCGAGAAGGAGGCGAAGGTGAAACGCGTCCCCGCTATCCGCCCGTCCGGCCTGCAAACCACATTGATCTCTATTTAAAGCCACCAATTGGATTTTTTTTTGTTAATTATAAATGATTGATTGGCAGGGCTTTCCCTCCCCTCCTCGTACGTGTCCTCTCTGCCACCCCTGCCAGCTTGCTCTCTCTCCCCCCCTTCCTTTTTTTGCTGCTGCTGCGCCCACGCTTCGAACTTGGCGTGCTGCTGTGCGCGGAGGGGGCTTTTGGGGTTTTGTGCTTCGCGTTAAAGAGAAAGGGAACTTCAGCCGCGGGCTTGTTCTGCCTTTGGAGCTGCTCCGTTCTTGGCAGATGAAATGTATGCCAATTTCTTTCGTTCTGTGGATTATCATATGTCATTAATTCGACTGTAAATTCCTCTGTTCTCCCCGGGATAAACCAAGATTTAGTAATTTCTATACAGGCTTCCTTCTCCTGTTGTCTTTCAGTGATCATCTTCTCCCCCCCGCCCCCGGTTTCCTGTAGATGATCAACTGCATGCTTTTTTTTTTTAATCACAAACCCCAAATGTGGTGGAGTTCATTTAAAAAAACCACACACAACTGTTTTGTATGACAGGTGCCTGTTAAAATTTGCTCCATTAGAACCATATTGCTATAATTAAAAAAAATGTTTTTGGACCCTTAACCAATCAAACAGGATAGTAATGAAAGTGCCTTGAGTGGGAGAAATCATTTGGCTTGCATGAATTTGTGGTTTTACTTTTTAAGTTCCTAGGATGAGATATTGTCGAAATTTGTTCTGCTTCCTGACCTGCTGAAAGAAAAGGTTTCCTCTGTTGTTGCTGCTCCAAGTTATTCCTGTGCAAAACTGTTTACCCATTTAAATAACTGATTTAAGCTGTTTCTGTATAAAATTACATAGGATGCATTCATACAAATACAAAGTTCTTTGGGTTGCCCAATAAGATATAAAATTAGGAGCAAATGCTTACTTACAGACACCAGCTGACCCCAGGGTTCGTTCTGAACATTCTTAGCCTTCCTGAAATCTTCAGTCCTGTGCAATATTCTTTGTATGTGTGTGTGGGTGTGTGTGCAGCTACAGTGCTCATTGTACTATCTTGTAATGTACATTTGTCCACAATAAGATCTTCAAGGTTGTGCTTGCGCCAAACCGTTAATTCAGTCAAATCTCGACAACCCACAATGCAGTGGGAGTTTGGATTATGCAGAAGTTTGTGGTACGATCATGTGTAATACAGATCTATTTCCTATTAATAGCTCCTGATCTGCCCCTCCAAACTCATTTATAAACAAACATTATAATGTGGCAAAAAGAACAGAACATGATAAATCCAAATTGTGTACTGTGAACTCAGTCAAACATGCATCCTCTTTGTATATGTGGTCAACAAACTCTGTGGACTGAGGTAGATTCCCATGGAACACCTGTAGATATATTATGTTCTTTCCAAATGTCTTTAAAGGTCCATACCTAGAAATGCCCCAAAGATAACTTGATGCACTTTTTATAAAAAGTATAATGGATGGCAGTTAAATATGCATATGCTTGCTGGAGAATATAGTTGGAAGGTGTTCATGTGCAGACGGTGATGTTAGAAAGCAGTCTGTGTTGCCATTATTCACACCTACAATTGAGAAACGAGCTGTAAAGACTGTATTTTTGCAGGCTGTCCTTTCCTCCTCTCTTGATCTCTCCTACATTTCCTCTGTGCCATGCTGGCCACTGGTGTGTTATATATTTCATGCTGTCCCCTTCATGCCATGGGCTGGTTCCTTTTTATTAAATTCAAACTTTAGTCTTTCTGATGTTCTCTTCCTTTCTGCATTTTTTTGGGGGGCGGTCATCCCTTGTTTGCTTTGGGGGAAACAAGTCTTAAATTTCTCAGATGGTATGTGTGGGTGTATACTTAGGGAAGAGATTAAAAACTCGCCAATCCTTTGGTACATTATGTCATATTTCATCCAAGTACATCCCCTCCCCGAGATGCCAACTGCCAATGGGGTTGAAATGTGGGTGCCACACAATAGCCTGTGCCCTAAAACGGAAGTAAGCAGAAACAGCCATTAGACTCAGCAAACAAATCCCCATTTCACTCCCCTGTTAATACATCTCTAAGGACATGATCAGATCCACCCGCAGTTTCTCCCCAACTACCTTCAGTGCTGGCATTCCCCGGCTGTGAATTAGATGGGAAACTTAAGGAGGCAGGCTGTCTGGACGACATATACTGGCCACCCTCCACGTTCATTAGATAAGCCGCAGATACCTTCCTTGTCCCAGAATGGAAGCTGCTACCTCCATCGCTGTCATTCAGCCACTGTATTGTCGGTGTTAGGGATGAATACTTGTGAGCCAAAAAGTGCCCCACCCCCGTCAAATCTCAGCCAGGAGCTCATGGGTGGCCTTAGAGAAGCTGAGACTCCTGGGAGTTTATAACGTTAGGATAATAGTACAAGGCTATTTAATATTGGATTACTAGATGAGCTTTGAGCGTTTATGAGATGATGCATGCATACAGATATAGACAGATATATAATACACAAACATTACCTGTTGTTGCTAACGGGCTTTGGTAGCCAGGCCTGTAGCCAGGATTTTGTGGCTTGTGGGGCAAAAACATTTCTGGTGGGGCTGCCTTTATTTTTATGTCAGCTCCAATCCACACACACACCCCCCCGAGCCCAACCGCTGGTGGCCACCCCTCTCCCTCCCCTCCTGCAAGATTTAAAGGGCCCTTCAGCTGATTGGTGGGGAGTACGTGGCCCACCAATCTGCTGGCAGGCCCTTTAAATCTTGAGGGAGTGAGAGGGGTGTGCACCATCTCACATTTCTTCTCAAAAGCATTTAAAAGATCCCTTTAAATGCTTTTGAGAATAAGCAGGGGGCCTGTGTATGTGGCCCCCATCTTTCTAAAAAAAGTCTCAAAAATATCTTCTCAAAAAATTTTTTTTGTGAGGCTGGCCCTTTAAGGAAGGGGGCGGAGCCCCCAATAGCCCCACTGTAGCTATGGGCCAGGGGTAGAGTTAAACTGTAGATGTCCCTCGTCTGCAAGGATGACTGGGCTGTTTAGACAGGGTAGTGCTTACCCTTGAGTTTGTGTGCAAGCCCTGCTATGTGAGGAGTGGTTAAAGAGCTCCCTGTTCCCAAGAAATCAGAGTGCTCACCAGCGTTCCCTCTAAGCTGAGTTAGTGTGAGCTAGCTCACAGTTTTTTTAGCCTCTGCCTCACACATTTTTGTCTTAGTCCAGGAAGGATGGATCCATAGCAAACTAATTTATGCAGTAGCCAAATTGCTCACTCACAGCTTTAATGACAGTAGCTCACAAAGTAGAATTTTTGCTCACAAGACTCCACAGCTTAGAGGGAGCATTGGTGCTCCCCCCTCCCCCCCAGTCAGAAATCTCAGCCAACTTCCATGCAGCCATGTGTAAACCTCCTTTCCAGGTCAGTAATAAGGACTGTTAAGCAGATTTGATATCCACCCCACTGTCCCTCCTGCCCTTTGCTAGGACTTCTGTCCCTTGCCTCTTCTTGCCCTCTGAGACCTCTGAGAACTGTGTCATCTTCTTGTCCTAGCAGGTGATCATTGGGTAGCCGTCTATGCTCTTGATGTCCAGGACTGATGCTGACCGTTCCTATTGGACAAAGCAGCCAGGGCTTTGCTTGTACCACTGAAGTCACCTGTGATGTTCTTTGTGGTACAGGATTTCTGTAGTGATAACATATACGGTGTGGTGCTGGTCCTACTGAGAACATTTAATGTCTGTAGTTTTAAAGGGTTTTAGAGACCAGATGAGAGATCAGATGTAACAAAAGACTAAGAAACCAGTGTGGTCTTTTGGAGTCCTTGGACTGTCATCTTGGCGGAAATCACTGCTCAGCCATGTGCACTCTAGGTAGCCTTTGGCAAGTCACCTCGGTTTCCCACTTGTCAAAGAGAAATTGGAATTTCCAAACCATTCTCTGATGGTGCAAGGATGGCTAATATCATCTTATGTATTAGAAGTACAATGTGAACGATAGATGACATTAGAAACAAATATGTGGATCTGAAATTCCCCATTGTTTAGGACAGAAGCAGAGCTTTAACACACCACATCAGTCCTGTTTTGAACTGGCCATGTGGCATCTTTGCAGGAGTCTAATTCTCTATCTGATGAGCATTCCCTTTTGAAATCAAGGGATCAGCTGTAGTCCTGGTGGAGTTTTCGCCAGAGTGGCTCAATCAGCAGTAATGTGCCTGCTTTAGAGAACGTGGCTCTCAAACGCCTTTAGTCAGTTGTTCTTCTTTAATACACTAGTTTCTTCGTCGTCGGAGCATTGTCATAGTTAAATTCTCTATCTGGGAAACAAACTATTGTAAGCAGTCTTGTTGTGTATCCATAGAGCTAACATAATTTCACTCATGTTGGGTGTTATAAAAATGAAAAATACAAACAGCAAGTTTAAAAAAAGAGAATGTGGCTGTAACGGCGCAGCCGCTTTGTGACCAAAGTGCCCATGGGCTTGCAATAAGGAGAGACTTCTTTCAATGTGTGTGCTTGCTGTTGTTTTGGACGCTGGCATGGGACCACAAGGGCTTCTTTCAGGAACTGAGCAGTTGGATCAAGGGGTTATGTCCAATGCTCCCTCTAAGCTGTGGAGTCCTGTGAGCAAAAATTCTACTTTGTGAACTACTGGCATTAAAGTTCTGAGCTCTGAGAGAAACTGCTCTTTTCCAAGAACAGCTGTGCCAGAACAATGGCTTGCCCAAGGTCATCCAGCAGGTGCAAGTGGAGGAGTGGGGAATCAAACCCAGTTCCCCCAGATTAGAGTCCGCACACTTATCCACTGCACCAAACTCTGGCTCTCAGAGTTTCTCAGAGCTGAGCTACCACTTCTCACGTTAATGATGGCAAAGTATAGGTGTGTGGCATTTTTTACACCACTTCGTATGCAGCTAGAAACGTATATATACTGATGGGACACATTACGGTTCTATATTTAGTAGCGCAATGTGATGTAATGTCAGTTCTTGTGGGACATCCCCCCCCCCCGTGGCTTATACTGAAGTACAGTGATCTGTGTGTTCTGTCTTGAGTGTGTGTGAATGGAGGGGGGTTGTCCTGATACATACTAGCTTTAGTGCCAGTTTGGTATAGTGGTTAGGAGCACGGACTGTAATCTGGGAGAATGGGCTTTGATTCCCCACTCCTCCACATGCAACTGCTGGGTGACCTTGGGCAAGCCACAGTTCTCTCAGAGCTGTTCTGTCGAGAGCAGTTCTCGAAAGAATTCTCTCAGCCCCACCTACCTCACAGGATGTCTGTTGTGAGGAGAGGAAGGGAAAGGTGATTGTAAGGTGCTCTGAGACTCCCAAGTGAAGGACAGGGTATAAATCCAATCTCTTCTCTCTTCTTTATGAATGGGTTTTAAAGCCAGATACTATACTGGCATGGCCATTCCAGCATTACAAGAAGAGAATGCAGAAGTGTACAAGAACACATGCAAAAAGGAAACACAGCGTGAGATTTGGACCTGGAATGGCCCCAAGTCTATAAAAATACTGGAAGAAAATTGTTGCTGAGCATTTCTTTCCCTTTAACGGATTGGAGCTTGAAAATCAGCGTCTTCGACAAAAATTTTAGCTGAGTATGTGCAGCATCGTTGAGTTCCGAGAGTCGCCTTTTTATTTATACTTGGCCATTAAAAAAAAAAAAGACAGCATGGGAAGGAAGTAAAAACTGCATATGGGAAGGGAGGGTATCTTCCATTTGTGTGGCTGCATCCAGCTTCATGCTGATATGGTTGGGGGAAGAGTTATTATTGCTGTTCTTCATGTGGTACTTAGTGGGGGAGAGCCTAAATTAAACATGCAATGTTTATTACTTAATGGTTGAATAACAGCCCAGAGCAAATGTATTTAATTTGACATTCTGCACACACACATCTCCTCCTCCTCCTCCAACACTTTCCTTCTTTACAGGCTTTCCTGTTTCGACACCGAGAGTTGGATCCAACTGGCTTTCCAGATAGTGAAAAATCCGGGGGGGGGGGGTCCCCTTTGACCAACCATAAAGGCTATGCTTGGAATCATGGGACCTACATGGATAAAGGCCACATGGGATGGGGGAACAGTAGTAAGGAGGAGAGTTGGGTAAGATGGAGGAGAAAGCTGGATCCAGCCCTCAGTTTTGCTTTCCGAGGACCTGTGAGTGGATATGGATGATAGTTCTATGTAGTATAACATGGGTATTGTTTCTGAAATCATGCAAAGCACTGGGGAACCTATTGACCCAAAGTTATAGTGGGAGGGACATAAAGTCTCAGAGGCATTTGATGCTTCTCTCATTCTGTCTACAGAACTCTGGACAATCGGTCATCTCTCTGCCCGTCGCCCAAGTTGGACCTGCCTTTTTCTTTCTTTTTCCTCAGCTGGCAATCTTCCTGTTGTCATCCTTAAAGAGAGCAATCCGATATTTGACATTTTTATGTTCAGTAAGGAGCGCAAAGAAATCTAGTGTTATTGACAATAATAAAAAATGTACTTAATAAAGTCTGCTTTCATTAAGGAGCTCCCGAAAGCACTGTGACCTAGGTCTTCTCAGATCACTCACAGTAGGGTGTCCAGCAACCCAAATCAAGATCGGAAAAGCAATAGAATCTAAAATAAAATTTAAATACAGTTTAATCGATCAGTGAGGCATTAGTCTTCATATCTGTCATGTTTTGGTTCTGCCCTTCTTCCGAGGGGCTCAGGGTAGTGTACATCATTCTCAGTCTTATCCTCAGACCACCCCTGTGAGGTGGGTTATCCTGAGAGAGTGGCTAGCCCAAGATCATTCTGTGAGCCTCATGGCTAAATAGGGATTTTAACTCAGGCCTCTCCATATGCAATCCTCTGTCCTAACTACTACTTCAGTACTGAGTAATTGCATTCTAAAATACATGGGAAATGAATGAACATAACAGATTTCTGTCGGAAAGCACATGGACAGGTCAGATTGCACTTAGGTCCAATAGAGCTTCTTTTCTGAAACATCCCGTCTGTTGTTGTTGTCATTCACAAGCATTCGTACTTGTGAACGTGGTGCATTGTGGGTTTTGTGCTGAGCTGACATTCTTGTGCAGTTATATTTAATATGTTATTCTGCACTGCACTTAAACATTTGTCATTCTTGTGTGGGGGCTGATGCACAGATTCGTAAGGTAATAGAAAATGGTTTTGTTTGGAAGAGCTGAAATAACTGTGAGAATTAAAATGTGACTGTGAAAACTGTGAAAACAGTGAAATGCTTTATATCTGGAAAGGGACAGTGAAGCAGTTTGTAACTTCAGAACAGTATTCTGCTTTGATGGAGCCACACAATTCAATCCAAACTCCATTATCAATGAAATTTAATGGAAACTAGAAAAAATTATAGTTCAGTGGTACCACACATAATTTATATGTATAACGGCTCACATTCAGAACCTGGCATCATAAAATAAATTGTGTTCTGGGTAGCAGGGCTAGGCAAATTCTATGTCCAACATCTTGCAAAATAGCCACCGGGAAATGTAGACAGTACTGGGGTAGATGAAGAGCTGGTTTCCTCCTGTTATTCTAACCTGACCTGTAGGTATTGGGAGTTAGGATGAACAACAAACACTGCGTGGGTTCTGTGGACAGAATGTTTGCTTTTTAGGCACGAGAGATTTATTTATTTATTTATTTTGTTAGGTTTATATCCCACCCTATCCCAGAAATAGGGTTGCCAGATTCAGGTTGGGAAATCCCTGGAGATTTTGGGGATGGAGCCTGAGGGGGGGGGGGTTGGGACATAGTGCCATAGAGTCCAACTGGCAAAGCAGCCATTTTCTCCAGGTGAACTGATCTCTGTTGCCTGGAGATCAGTTGTAATAGCTGGAGATCTCCAGATATCACCTGGAGGCTGGCAACCCTATGGGCTCAGGGTAGCTCACAACAATTGAGGAAGAAATAAATAATAACAGCATACAATAAGAACCAAGTTAAAACATTCACCAATAAGACAAGATGGCAGTAAAGGTTTCCCTTGCTCAAAAGCCAGTCGAATCTGACTCTAGGGGCGGTGCTCATCTCCATTTCCAAGCCAAAGAGCCAGCGCTGTCTGAAGACTTTTCCGTGGTCATGTGGATGGCATGACTAAACGCCAAGGCACAGATCACTGTTACCTTCCCAACGAAGCAGTACCTATTTATCTTCTTGCAATTTCTTGCTTTCGAACTGCTAGATAAAACTCCAGGGCAGTCCTTAATGCCTCCTGCAGGATGATTAGTCCAGGAATATATTTCTGTGGTGTAATTCTGTGGGCAGGGGAGGCCGAGATGGGACTGGACGCCCGCTGCCTCAACCAAAGGCCTGGCAGAACAGCTCCATTTTACAGGCCCTGCGGAACTGTAACAAGTCCTGCAGGGCCCTGACCTCACATGGGAGTGTGTTCCACCAGGCAGAGGCCAGGGCAGAGAAAGCCCGGGCCCTGGGCAAGGCTAAGTGGATGTCTTTTGGGCCAGGGACTACCAGGTCGACGTTTATACTGTGCCAGGATTTCAGCTGGATGGCTAATAGCGCACTTTCAGTGAATAAAACGAGACTGACTTCTGAGTAGACATGCTTAAAACTGCTCCCTAAGTGAACGCCCCACCCCAAACAATGATTATGAGTTCTTACAAAGGAACTCAATTAACAGCGCAGTCTTCAACAACATTACAGCCTCCTTGACTGCAACAGACATGGCATAACTCAGGGCATAACGCAGGTTAGGAATAAGTTCCATTGAATTAAGTAGAATTTACTTCTGGATAAGCATGCGCATCGTAATTTAAAATGTTTCCATTATCTATCCTATTTCATCAGCAATAGGATTCAAAATCTATCCTATTTCATCAGCAATAACTTGTGAGCGGCTTACAAATGAAATTTAAGTGAAAGCTAGCTCTTAACTGTTTTCCAGCGCGATCCTAAGTAGAGTTGCTCATTTCTAAGTCCATCGACTTTGGTGCGTTCAAGAAAGGTGTAATTCTGCTTAGGGTTCCACTGTTGCCCTCTAAAAAATTGTAGTAATAGGTTGAAACTAAAAAAAATACTGCTTGGAACAGCAACAGTCATATGTCTGAATCAAGTCTTGCAGTATTTGCAGATCATTGTTCCACATTCCCTGCAGCTGTAATATTTTTAAAGGACAGAGAGTTCTTACATAGCGGACTTGTGTGGCCACTTTAGAACTTGGATGAATCCCTCAGTTTCCCTGACGTGTAAAATGGAAAGTTGCACTTGTATCCTACGCTATCCCACAGTGGGCTCAGGGCGCCTCGCAACATGAATAAAATACGACTATCTAGGAGAAGAAGAGAAGAAGAGATTGGATTTATTCCCCACCCTTCACTACCCAAAGGCATCTCAAAGTGGCTTACAATCTCCTTTCCCTTCCCCTCCCCACAACAGATACCCTGTGAGGTAGGTGGGGCTGAGAGAGCTCTTTTGAGAACTGCTCATGAGAGAACAGCTCTGAGAGAACTTGTAACTGACCCAAGGCCACACCAGCAGCTGCATGTGGAGGAGTGAGGAATCAAACCCAGTTCTCCCAGATTAGAGTCTGCGCTCTTAACCACTATGCCAAACTGGCTCTAGTCTTCTTTTGCAGTGAATGCGAAATAGGTGCATGCCCTGTGTCTCACTGTTTGAGAGCTCCGCAAATCCAAACATAAAATAAAAAGGGGCTTCAGAAGGATAAGTGGGGAGGGGGTGACTGGTCTCTTTGTGGGGAAGTGGGGAATATGCGTTCAGCAATAGTCATTGCTCTTGTGTTACAATTAAGGCCAAAAAGGGCTACATTGTTTTATTGGCACAGCTAGTCAATTTCTTCTCTGGGATCTCAATTGGAGATGCCCACTTGGGAATGGGCATTCTTTCCAGCAATCTATGCCCATTTCCCCCCCCACACAGGCCTTGTGTTTGAAGATGACGATGCAATTAATGAAATTGATTGCCTCTAGCTGGAAAGCTGTTATCTTTTGAGCAATTCCATCAAAATTGCCCTTATTTTGAGAAAATTGTCATCCAGTCTAATTGGCTTGATCACAATGCCTTCAGATAGACTACAATACTCATTGTCACAGATCGGGTAGTGGTGGGGGGAGCAAAAGGATTTCAGGGCTGGAGAATCATATTAGATACCTCCCCCCCCTTTAAAATTGACTTGAAAATTCTGTTGAATCTGGTATCTGTTTGCTTCGCCTTTAAGAATAACCTAACTAATGTTTTTCATTAACACGTTTTCTAATTTATGAAGTCCCAACAGGCTCTGCCAAGGTTAAATAATTTAAAGAAATAAGCTCCCACCCCCTTCCCCCCACCTTATCTAGTATAGTGAAGCTCATGAAGAATCCAAGGCGCTTTTCGCTCACTCTCAGCCACAAAATAGCTCGAGAAAAGCGTGAGCAAGGAGTAGACCTGAACCTACAAATGTCAGCATAAATATGTAGCACGACATTGTGAATTTTCTTTTTTTCTTTTCTTTCTCTCTGTCTTTTTTAAAAAAGGAGGGGGAAAGAGAAAGGCCCGTAAAAGCAGATAAACCGCGCGCCCCGTAGTCTCTGCTCTCCTGGATTACAAAAGGATGTTCTAGGAATGAGCTTGACGTTCCCATAAATTAAAAATCAATTCTTAATGATGAAGCCGCCTTGTTTTAGCACATTACCCAGGTTAAATGGGAGCGTGCGGAAACATCAAGCCCCATAAGATGAGGGAATCTGTGTATATTAATATGATTTAGAGGATGGTCTACCTCGATGGAATAATTGTTATTATATCTATACAGCCAGATGGTACTTGGGGTAAACAGCCGCTGAACACCTCAAACGGGAAGGCCTTCGGTGGCCCTTTCAGGTGTCTGCTCCATGTCCTCTTCCCCTCCCCCTTTTTTTTCTTTTGTCATCAGGCTCTTTGGTAAATTCCTCTGCAAGGAGAAAGAAATCCTTCAGATGTGTTTATTTTTATAGCCTGTCTCTCTCATTAAATCTCTAGTGTGTTATTCCCCCCCCCTTCCCTTTTAGGAATAGATCACATTCCATTGTTGCGGTGACAAAGGTAATTGTGATTACTGCTCAAAATCCTTCCCCCAAACAGAAGGAAGTTCAAAGGCAGTCTCTGTATAGCCATCACATTTAGAGCTTAAAAAAAGTTTTGCAAAATCAACCAGACTTTGGAATATTGGATAGTGTCATTGAATTTTGAAGTCTAAGCTTTCTGAATTCAGGGTTTGGTGGTGGTTGTGTGTGTTTTTTTAATCTAAATCCAGTGCACCCATTACGTGAGGTTGTAACCCAATTAGCAGGATGATATGTGGGGATTCTCTGGGCAAATTTGTTAGGAGCACGTTTCTGAGATTCTATTCAGCTCTAATTTCTGTTTTCTTTAGAAGGAGGGAGTATTAAAAAATTTTTTTGGGGGGGAGTTTCTTTGCAAATTGATGGGTTGAGAGGGGATGCCTAGGAAATAGCAGCCCTCACAAAAACTATGGGTTCTAGTAGAGAAGAACCACTGAAAAGTGAAATGAATGGAGACGTATCAGGAGTGTGGTAGGTCTTATTTATTTATTTATATTAGATTTTATTTATAGACTGTCCCCCCCCCCTGTAGGGCTTAGGGTGGTTAACAACAATTTATAAATAGTTGCTGTTTATGTTTATGAATTTCAGTGGCTTCCCTGTGTAATCTGACATGGTAATTGGAAGTGTTGTCCAGCCTTTCAGTGTCTTGGAACAAAATACTGTGTCCTGTTCGAGTTAGGCTATGTTCAGCCACTGCTGATTTTTCAGGTTGGCCTTTCAGGTTCTCACCTTGACACAGAGAGTACTCCATCTTTCTCTGTGATACCTCTGAGGATGCCAGTCACAGGTACTGGTGAAACGTCAGGTTCTACAATGTCAAGATCATGGCCACACAACCCGGAGGATCTACAGCAAGTAATGAACTCCGGCCGTGAAAGCCTTCGACAACATATTAATTTATAAAAACATTCCAATAGATACAATATATATGTGTGTGTGTGTGTGTGTGTGTGTGTATTTTTCCAAGTTAAAATTTTGAAACAATAAAACAGCAATAATTAAGTCTAATCAGATGGCGCTTAAGCATTACGAAGCCTCCCCCAGAGGCAGGGGAGACAGGGAGGCCAAGCTTGATGGGGGGCCCTTGCTGTCGTCAATCATAGGCCTGATAGAACATCTCTGTCTTACAGGCCCTGTGGAATTGCATTAGGTCCCGCAGGGCACAGATGTCATTAGGCAGAGGGTTCTGCCAGGATGGTGCCAGGGCTTTCTCAGCCCTGGCTCTGGTTGAGCACAGCCAGATATCCTTGGGACCAGGGATCTCCAGGAGGTTCTTACCTTATTGTGGGGGGTAGAGAATGCGGAGACTTTTATTTTTCTTTGTGCAAGTCTGGTTACTTGAGAATATAATTGGTTATAAAGGAATGGTGCCAAGTCCAATGTTCCCTCTAAGCTCCACAGTGCTGTGAGCACAAATTCTCCCTCATGAGCGAAAAAAGCTAGTAGCATTAAAGTTGTGAGTGAGTCTACATTTCACTATCACATAAATAAGTTTTTTAGTTTTATTTCTGTAACCTTGTAAAAATCTCAGAATGAATTCTTTTAAACTATATTGAAACTATATTTTAATAATAATGTAAACATTAAAAGAGAAAACAGAATCAAGTCAAATTTCATTACAGAAAGTGTTGTCCTCCATGGGGGTAGACCAGGCCTCCAGAGAACAGGTCTACTCACCCCTTTGGTAGACCTAGCCTCTGGAGAACAGGTCTACCTGCCCCAGTCAACTATACTGGAAGATCTGGCCTCAGACCATAAACCCTGCGCTAAGCCTTAGAAAACATACCAGCACTTGTGGGGGAGGGATTCTTGCAGTCTGCTTTGGGTTTTTTTTAGTGAAATATGATAACCAGCATTACAGGTCAAATATAACAGAGATGGAACAATCACTGTCAGAACCTTGCCTAACCTTAACAAACAGGAAGTTGCTTAAATGTTATCAACCTACCCAAACTACTTATGTATTCAGATATTTTTATCCCACTTTTCCCTATGATTCAAGGCAGCTTACAAATCATTCTGACAAGCATAATAGGGGTGTGCAACATATATATATATATATATATCGATTTTTTTCCTGCTCCGTTATAGCCTATGGGGACCTGGGCTCGAGGGGGGGCGGTTTTTTGAGATGAAGGCACCAAATTTACAGCATAGCTGCTGATGCCTCTCCTCAAACCCCCCCCCAAGTTTCAAAAAGATTGGACCAGGGGGTCCAGTTTTATAGGCCCCTGAAGGAGGTGCTCCCATCCTCCATTGTTTCCAGTGGAGGGTAAAAGATGCCTTCTCCATTCACTTGTGGGCTGAAGGAAAAATCCCAGCACTTCTGGCTAAAATTTTGTGTGCCAGCACCCCTCGCACAACTTAGGGGGAATTTTGGTACCAACCAGTGCAATCTTTAGAATAGCTCCTCCATGAACTCGTGTGGAATGCACGGAACACCACTTGTCTGCTTTCCCCCCATTTCTCTGTGCAAGAATTAATCAGGGGCTAAACCGAGTGTTTTGCTGGGAGTGGGGAGCATAGGGGTGGGGTGTAGGATTACTGGGGTGGGGAGTGGCAGGTGGGGGATGGATAGTTTTGCCCCTCTGCTTCTTAGTGGTTACTTTTAAAAAAAGTACTCCCTCTTGATGCTACTTTGCAGGAAGGAAGCAAACACTAAGGTTCTGTCGCATGCAGCTGTAACATAATATGCAGTGAAGGGCTCAATCTTGCAACTGACCAAGGCTTTTTGGGTTCAACCTTGTGCCTCTCCATGTCACTCTTCTCTTCTACATAGCACAAACATCCTTCTAGAACAACATTGTGGCTCTTTTCTGCCTCAGTCTCCCCATATTTCACTATGCCTTTGCAGCCTTTTGTCAGTCTTTGTCATGGTGGGGAGAAGCTGCATTGGACAGAATCACAGAATCTGAAGAAACCCCCAAAAAACATCTAGGCTAGGGGTGTCAAACAAATGGCCCGTGGGCCGAATCAGCCCATCCAGGGCTCTTATCCAGCCCACAAGTGACCATTACAGAGGCTATGAATTATATCCCTGTATACTGTTCCAGTGCTAATGGGCGGTGGGACTGGGAGGGCAGGCATCCGGGACATACGGTAAGGAAATACCGTAAGAGTATTATGAGGAAAGGTTATTATGTTATAAAGAGTATTATGAGGAAAGTACTATGAGGAAAGGTTAAGGTGCTTAGGGCTCTTCAGCTTGGAGAAACGACGACTGAGGGGTGACATGATTGAGGCTTATAAGATTATGCATGGAAAGAGCAGGTAGAGAAAGAGGTACTTTTCTCCCTTTCTCACAATACAAGAACTCGTGGGCACTCCATGAAATTGCTGAGGGGTCGGGTTAGAACGGATAAAAGGAAGTCCTTCTTCACCCAAAGAGTGATTAACACTTGGAATTCACTGCCACAGGAAGTGGTGGCGGCTACAAGCATCGACGGCTTCAAAAGGGAATTAGATAAGCATATGGAGCAGAGGTCCATCAGTGGCTATGAGCCACAAGGTATAGATAGGGGCTCTGGGGCAAGTGATGCTCTGTCATCTTGGTGCTTGGGGGGGTCAACAGTGGGAGGGCTTCTAATGTCCTGGCCCCACTGGTGGACCTCCTGATGGCACTGGTATTTCTGGCCACTGTGTGATACAGAGTGTTGGACTGGATGGGCCTTTGGTCTGATCCAACATTGGCATCTCTTATGTTCTTATGAGTATTTTAAGCACGTTTGTATTTTGAGCATAAAAAATATATATCGTAAATTGGGTTTGCCCGTGTCCTTTATAAAGTTCGTATCTCCCATCCCTGGCATCACATTTTATGGCACACATGGCCCAGCCCAAAAAAGCGACATTTCTGTCAGATCCGGGTCTCATAACAAATGAGTTCGACACCTCTATCTAGACATTGGAAGAAGAGTTTGATGGGGTACAGGCATCTTAAAGACTGTGGTCTGAAGAACTCACAGTCTTAAGCTGGGATCTAGCCTAAAAAAAACTGTCCAGAATATACTCAAAAGAACCTTCTTGAGGAACTAGAGGAAATGTATCCATACATTTAACAGGCAGATAGTAAAAATCCTCTGCATTGGCTGGTGTGATGCAGTTTCTAGGAAGCCGGTCTTCTGCTATTTGGTCAAAATCAGGAGCTGTTCTTGTGGCTCTCTTGGCTCAATCTCTAGCTTTAACCGTCCAGCTGCAATGCAAGCGTTCAGCTTGGACTTCGAGAGTCACTACTCAAGAGAACAAGCTCCCTTAGCAAATGGCTCATATCTAGATTAGTTAAATGTGTGCTAATATATTCACATATGCACAGACTGGAATTGTCATCTTTCTGTGGCTGGCACTTTAGCATCACTAAAGTAAAAAGAACAAGAAGACGAAGAAGAGATTGGATTTATACCCTGCCCTTCACTACCCAAAGGAGTCTCAGAGCAGCTTACAAACTCCTTTCCCCCTCCCCACAACAGACACCCAGTGAGCAGTGTTCTCTTTAAGCTGAGTTAGTGTGAGCTGGCTCACAGTTTTTAAGCCTCTGGCTCACACATTTTTGTCTTAGCTCAGGAATGAGGGCTCCAGAGCAAACTAATTTATGCAGCAGCCAAATAGCTCGCTCACAACTTTTAATGCCAGTAGCTCACAAAGTAGAATTTTTGCTCACAAGACTGCACAGCTTAGATGGAGCATTGCCTGTGAGGTAGGTGGGGCTGAGAGAGCTCTCACAGAAACTGCTGTTTTTCAAGAACAGCTGTGCCAGAACTATGGCTTGCCCAGGGTCATCCAGGAGGTGCAAGTGGAGGAGTGGGGAATCAAACTGGTTCTCCCAGATTAGAGTCCGCACACTTAACCACTACACCAAACAAGAATCAATAAATAGCTTGCTTGGGGGAATGACCTGAGCCATCCTTTAGTACGCCGTGGTTCTAGCTGAGAGTGTTTCCCCCCAGAGTTGAGTCTCAAGACTTTTTCCTTGTGTCTTTCCATGTTGACCTTGGGACTTTGTGTTGTGGGGTGTGGAGGAAGCTGTTTGGTCAGCATCAAACCTCAGGTTGCAGGGGTTGAGAGTTTGAATAAAAAAATTCCTCCTTCCCCATCACAAAAGTTTCAAAAATGCTCTTTGTTTCTTTGTTCCCAGGAAGCCAGGAGAGTTTTGTGAAGTATTGGCCACACAGAAACACATGGAGCCTTCACAATGTCCATATGCTGCCTTGGGATTCCTTAACAAAAACATACCGCTCACCATTAAGAGCGAGCTTATTATTTAAATTCCTGAAGGGACTCTCTAAGATCCGTCTGTGCAAACAAGACTTTTATTGCTAGGTCTTTTCGGATATGTAGCCTTTAAGGAGAATGGACAATTTCCAAGTTTCGGAAGAGAGCTGTGGGATTTCTCTCACCCCCTCCTCCCCTTTTGGCTGAGCCATCTAGTACTGCATTCTCTCTCAATTAAGGTCCTGAAAGTGGTTGTGTTCTGCCACTGCGTGTTTTTACGGTGTGCTCTCATGATTCTAATTGAAACGCTGATAAGGTCAGTTGGTTGCCAATTCTCCATCTACGTTGCTAAGGGATACAAAGCCTTCTCTCCTGTATAAGGGTAGAAGATCTCCAATCTAGTTAGAGCTATTTATTTCTCTCCTCCCCACCCTGCCCTTTTTAGCCATATAAGGATGATTTTAAAAAAAAACTTCTGAAAGCATCTTTGGTTTTATAAGACTCGAGACAGGCAATATTTTCCAGGAGGCCTGAAGGTGATGTGATAGAGAATCATTGTCTGTAATGAACATGCACTTTTTCTTGTCCCACTGTTATCTTTGGACAGACAGGTTTTTCAGATCTTTGAAGCACTGGTGGTGGAAACTGCCCTCAAGTCTCACCCAACTTATGGCAACCCCATAGGGTTTTCAAGGCTAGTGGTGATCAGAGGAGGTTTGCCATTGCCTGCCTCTGTGTAGCAACCTGGGAATTCCTGGGGGGTCTCCTGCCCAAGTATTAACCAGGGCCAACCCTGCTTAGTTTCCAAGGTCTGATGAGATGGTACTAGCCTGGGACATTACAGGCATGCAATTCAAAACACTAGAACCATAGCCTTTCCAGACATTGAACCTGCTAATCACAAGTGCATGACATCAGAATCATGTGACAGGAAGAGTGGGAGCTAGAATTATGATGTTACCAACTCATGAAGCTGCCTTATATTGAATCAGATCTTTGGTCTGTTGAAGTCAGTGTTGTCTACTCAGACTGGCAGTGGCTCTCCAGGGTCTCACGCAGAGGTCTTTCACATCACCTACTACCTTGTGCTTTTACCTGGGGATGCCGAGGATTGAACCTTGGACCTTCTGCATGCCAAGCAGATGCTCTACCACTGAGCCACAGCCCCTCCCTCAACACCAGGGCCAGAACTGTGAGGAGCAAGCCAAAAGGCAAAACCATGGAGAAATCCACTCCATTGCCGAGTGACTTCATCTCACCATCTTGATGTTCCTCTTAGCGTGCCTGGAAAGAGGAGTGAGAGCAGTAGCACTCTTGCTCTTTGTGCATGCACACTACCGAAAGGAAGCTCGAGAGAGGCTTGCAACCCAGCCGGTGGAGCTCCATAACCCACCAGGGGTCCCATCCTCTGGGTTGGAAACTACTGCATTAGAACATGAGAACATAAGAAGCGCTCTGCTGAATCAGACCAAAGGTCCCTGTTGTCTGGCCCTCTGGTTCCAACACTGGCCAGCCAGATGCCTCTGGGCACTTACAAGCAGAGCATGAAGGTAATAGCATTCCTCATTTTTTCCAGCATCCACTTTTCAGATTAATAGTGCTGCTGTACATGAAGGTATTTAGCTGTCATGGCCAATAGCCGTCACTAGGCCTTCTCTTCTGTGAATTTGTCAAATACTTTTTAAAGCCACCTAAGCCGGTGGTTGCCGTGGCATTGTGCGGCGGTGAATTCCCTAAGTTAATTATGTACTGTGTGAAGAAGTACTTCCTTTTCTCTGCTGTGACCCCATTGCCAGTCATTTTCATGGGTAACTACAAGCTTAATTACCACACCATTCATAACTTCATGTACCTCTATCATATACTCCCTTAGTGGTCTTTTTTTCACTTCACCAGACGTCAATCCCCAAACACATTTAGCACTTTCCTGTCCAAATTGTCCAGGCTCATCATTTCCTGTAGCCGTTTCATCACTAACTTTTCAAGGTTGTTCTTTGTAGTCTCTGTGCAGGCACAATGCTTGGGGT
The DNA here is from genome assembly GCF_001447785.1 of Gekko japonicus. Taxonomy (NCBI): domain Eukaryota; kingdom Metazoa; phylum Chordata; class Lepidosauria; order Squamata; family Gekkonidae; genus Gekko; species Gekko japonicus. Next base: position 688,296 of record NW_015168072.1, read on the forward strand.
TCTGCACTTGAACAGACTAAAGTGCAGAACATGTGAATGTGTCATTGTTAGTGTGAGAATCAGTCGGTGTATTGGGTGGCACACAAGGTAGATTAGGAACAGGAAGATCTATGTTCAAACCCACCCACCTTACTGTGGGATTCTCTGGTTTTAGTAGAGCCAGGAATCACTATTAATGTAGCAGGGTGCACTAGGCATTTCCACGCAGCAGAGCTTTTTTAGTACTGAGTGTGCTAGCAAGTTTACAGTGTTAGACAGAGCCAGTGGTCAGATTCAAAACTAATAGAGCTCTTTATTATATGAAATTCCATTCTAGACAGTATAGATGAGAGACAGGGATAGAATCTATTCTAACTACCTAGGATGGGTATGGATGCAGGGAAGTGTGCCCCTGCATCCATTGTTCAAAGATGGAGATAAATGTGCTTCTTCTTGGTGTGCGAGAGAGGAAGTGTGTGAGAGAGGTGTCAAGCTGGAATGTTAAATATAGCATTCTGTTTCAAAGGGGATAGGATCAGATAACAGGAAGGAAAGGATGCTGTCTGTGTCCTCACCTGTCTTTCTGACCAAATCTACGGTAACCTCCTGAAGACTAAGGCAAAAGGACAGCGCCAAGTCCTTCTCTTCCAACACTTCCCATCCTGCCGTGAAGCTCACTGGGTGTCTCTCTCAGCCTAACCTTCCATATGAGATTGTTGTAAGGGAAAAATAGATGAGTAATATTATTAAACTTGGGAAGAGGCATCCAGCATTCAAAGCGGTATTCTGGCCAATGCGTATTTTCACATTTACATTAAAGTTTCAAGCTGTACATTGTTGTTATACTTTATTTAATTATTTAAATTGTTTATAGTTTGCCTGTCTCACAGGGACTCAAGGCGAATTACGCACAGTGAGTCCATACAGTCGACAAAATGGGACATTCAATAGAACAAGGCATTGGGATTTTAAGAAGTCTGGAACCACCAGAAAGAACTGAAGCAGAGCATAGGTATTAACATGACACATTAAATTATTCAGAAGTTATATAATAGGATCCTACTTACAATAAGCTATAAGCAGCAGTACAGACCACAGTCTCAATCCTTTATCCAAGTAGGTTTGAGAACCAGTTTGCACAGTGCAACCCTGTTGCCTGTGCAGAAGAGCGCTCTTGAATAGTTCAGTTTTGCATAGCTGGCAGAAGGCCAGAAGACTGTGAGCTTCCTTGCAATACTCCCTGTATGCTGTGGAGTCTTGTGAGCAAAAATTCTACTTGGTGAGCTACTGGCATTAAAGTTGTGAGTGAGCGATTTGGCTACTGCATAAATCAGTTTGCTCTGGTGCCATCCTTCCTGAGCTAAGAAAAGTGTGTGAGTTGGAGGCTAAAAAACTGTGAGCTAGCTCACAGTAACTCAGCTTAGAGGGAACACTGCTTCCTTGACCTCCTTGGGCAGGCTGTTCCACAAGGCAGGAACCACAATGGCGAAAGCATGCATATGGGCAGTTTTTCATTTTGCCCCCCATGCCCTGGGCTTATTTCTAGTGACACCGTTGCACTGGGAGATTTCCCTCTCCCTGCTAATGAAGTAAAATGAAAGCTAGGAAGTCTACTGCCCAGAGGTGAGGATGAGAGGGAGGAGATGCAGGGCTGCTGTTCTGAGTAAGGTTGCCAACTCTGGGGCTGGAAATTCCAGGAGATTAGGTGGCAGAGTTTGGGGAGGGGTGGGAACCGCAGTGGGGGCTACCGTTTCCTCCAGGGGAACTGATCTCTGTAGTCTGGAGATCAGTTGCAATTCCATGAGAACTCCAGGCCCCACCTGGAGACTGGCAACCCTAGTTGTGTGAGAGAGAGTCTGTGTGCTTGCATGGTAGTCATGGTGACTTCTGGTGACTCCTAGGGGGGCTTGAACATTTTCAGATAAATAGGTACCCCTTTGGTGGGAAGGTAACAGTGTTCCAAACACCTCGGTGTTTAGTGATGCTGGCCACATGACCATCTCAATTTCCAAGCTGAAGAGCCAGCGCTGTCCGAAGATGTTTCTGTGGTCATGTGGCCGGCATGAATGAACAGAGAGGTGCACAGAATACTGTTACCGTCCCACTGAAGTGGTACCTATTTATCTACTTGCAATTTCTTGCTTTCGAACTGCTAGGTTGGCAGGAGCTGGGATAGAGACGGGAGCTCACTCCATCATGTGGCACTCGGGTCTCGAACTGCCAAACTACAGACTTTTGGGTCTGAAGCTCAGGGTCTTAACCTCTGACCCACCGAGGCCCCAATCAACATATTGCCCTAGTTTGTAACAATTTGTCAGTTACTCTTTTTCGTAAAAAAACAAATCTGGGAAAGCCTTTGATGATGTAGGGTTGCAGGATCAGCGGGCTGGGGCACAGCAGTTGCCTTTGTGTTGCTTTCGGATTGGCAACAACAGTGGAAGGAACGTGGGAAATAGTTGCCATGTGGAAGCAGTCCAGGTCTCCCAGATCTACTTTTCTAACCACTTGACCGCATTTGTGAAAGTGAGCAGATAGTAAATGGGACGAAGCAGAATGCCTGGTGGTGGGATTTGATTTTTTTTAAAAAAAACCTACATAAAATATTGCAAAAAAGAAAATAGCTCGATTGTATAAACGTGTCTGTACGGTGGTTTGCGACAATTTCAATTTATGGGATGGGGTTTCTCAAGAGCCACTCTCCTCCGGGCGACAGAACCGAGAAGCCAAGCTGAACGACAGGACCGATCTGAGACGGCAGAGCCTTTTATGACACACGACTCAGGTTCCCCCTCGGGGCACTGGGCTAAAATTACATTGCAATGAAACCAACAAGCTAAGTTAATTTTATTGAAATTAACATTTGAGTTCCCTTTTTCCCTTCAGCGCATAGTTAAGGTGCAGCTGATATTGTAAGGCCAGGAATGCTCAGGAAGAGAGAGCATGGAGTGATCAGTTCTTAGAATAATGTATTCTTTTCTCCTTTTTCTTAATGCAAAACCTCAACGGATGATGTACTGGGGGTTGTCAGGCCCTTTTCAGCTGCTCCCCCCCTTCTTTGAACCCCTCAAATTCTCTTTTAGATCTAACCAAGTATAAGATAAAGTTGTTCAGTCGATGTACATGTGTTATGCACATGAGTTATAATGCACATGAGTTATGATGCTCAATAGGAGAGCTGTGATTTTAATACATTCTTTGTTCTAGCACAGTGCTAGGTAGATGCTGTACAGAAATGATGCGGTGCTTGCCAGGGGGCTTAACATCCAAAGCAATGCTAAATGACCCCTCGCTGTGTCCCCCTAGATTTCTTCCCTCTCCATGATTGTCCAATAGCATAGAGGGCTTTGATTAGGTAAACGAATGGAGGATAAATCTATCGCTGGCAGCCAGCCGTGACAGCCCCGAATGGGAACTCCATGTTCAGAGGCAGGAAACCTTTCATGGCTATCCAGAGGGAAAAGTGTGGTATCCTGTCAGTGAGCTTTTTGGGGGACATCTGGCCAGCCACAGAGAGCTGAACTTGATAGACATTTCCTTTCTTTTGATACATCGATTTTAAGACCATAAGAGAAGCCAATGTTGGATCAGGCCAATGGCCCATCCAGTCCAACACTCTGTCACACAGTGGCCAAAAATACCAGGTGCCCTCAGGAGGTCCACCAGTGGGGCCAGGACTCTAGAAGCCCTCTCACTGTTGCCCCCCCCCAAAGAACCAAGAATACAGAGCATCACTTGCCCCAGACTGAGAGTTCCTATCTATACCTTGTGGCTAATAGCCACTGATGGACTTCTGCTCCATATGCTTATCTAATTCCCTCTTGAAGCCGTCCATGCTTGTAGCTGCCGCCACCTCCTGTGGCAGTGAATTCCATGTGTTAATCACTCTTCGGGTGAAGAAGGACTTCCTTTTATCTGTTCTAACCTGATTGCTCAGCAATTTCATTGAGTGCCCACGAGTTCTTGTATTGTGAGAAAGGGAGAAAAGTACCTCTTTCTCTACCTGCTGTATCCCATACATAATCTTATAAACCTCGATCATGTCACCCCTCAGCCGTAGTTTCTCCAAGCTAGAGAGCCCCAAGCGTTTTAACCTTTCTTCATAGGGAAAGTGTTCCAACCCTTTTATCATTCTAGTTGCCCTTTTCTGCACTTTTTCCAATGCTATAATGTCCTTTTTGAGGTGTGGTGACCAGAACTGTACACAATACTCGAAATGAGGTTGCAGCATTGATTTATGATATTAATTAATTTGTTATCTATTCCCTTCCTAATAATCCCCAGAAATTGGCCTATTTTATTGCAGTTGCACACTGTCTAGACATTTTCATTGAGTTATCTACTACGACTCCAAGATCTCTCTCATGGTCAGTCTCTGCCAGTTCAGACCCCATCGACGTGTATTTATAGTTAGGACTTTTGGCTCCTATGTGCATTACTTTGCACTTGGCCACATTGAACCCCATTTGGCATGTTGACGCCCACTCGCCCATCCTCGACAGATCCCTTTGGAGTGCCTCACAATCCTCCCTGGTTCTCACCACCCTGAACAACTTCGTGTCATCTGCAAATTTAGCCACTTCACTGCTTACTCCCAGCTCCAAATAATTAATAAACAAGTTAAAAAGCATCGGACCGAGTACTGATCCCTGTGGTACCTCACTGCTTACCACCCTCCACTGCTTACCACCCTCCATTTTGACCAATGAACAGTTGTTGCTTCTCGCTTCTCACCCAATAGACAAAAGGAGTAGCAAAATTTTGCAACTTCTGGATGGACATTTCATGCAATCTGGCAAGCAAGATTCAAAGCAGCATGAGTGCTTGATTTTTTAAAACAGGAGGCATCAAAGTTTAAGCTCACTTGGACTCATGAAAAGCCTGTAATCCTGATCCTAAATCTGTTGGGCCTGTCTTCCTGCTAACGTTTTCTTTCCATCCTCCCCGGATTCTGGAGATTAGATGTGTGTGGCATGAGGTCATGCTTGCAACTCAATTGCCCAGTGCGCAGCAGCCAATTTGGATTAGGACCACAGTGTGTGCTTGCGATGGAGGGGGCATTTAAGTCTTCCACTCACCCACTGTTTCCCTTGAATAGCCCCATAGAGAGCCAGTTTGGTGTTGTGGCTAAGAGCGGCAGAACATTGTCCCGATGTCAGAGCCTGCCAAGCTTTCCCTCACCTAGAGGGCCAGCCCCCCTGCAGCACGACTGGCCCGCCCCTGAGATCACCACCATTGCCCACCTCAGAGTCATCTGGCCATGCAGCCTGAAGCAGCGATGGCCCCCTTCCTCCCCTTCCAGCCTGTGCTGCGATCATGGCCAACGGTGAGTAATGGCTGGTGTTTATGAGAAGACAAAAGTCACTGGAAAAGGCAATAATGTCAGGAAAAGTTGAACGCAGCAAGAAAAGAGGAAGACCCGACATGAGATGGATTGACTCAATCAAGGAAGCCACGGCCCTCTCTGTTTGCAAGACCTGAGAATGTCTGTTAACAATAGGATGTTTTGGAGGACATTAATTCATAGGGTCACCATAAGTCGGAAGTGACCTGACAGTGTTTAATACAGAGAAAGAGTGCACCAGAGAACTGAGTTCTGTGCATGGATCTTTCAGTGCTTGTTTGATTTTCAGGATCCAGGGAGGACTCACGGGAAATGCTAATATAGTGTAGGCCCTTAGCAGGAAGTGAAAATGCCCACTGCACATTCTCAGCTTACTCTCTTCTGTATGTCAGAACAGCCAAGTTCTTGTTCAAAATGTAATGATGGTGCGGATTCAAATTCTGAAAAGCTGGGATGGCGAGGGGGGAGGTCTCTCCCTCGTCTGGAAGCCACACTATCCAAGAACCACTTCCTTTTCATAAAGGCTGGATGTGGTTTCTCATGGACAGGATGCTTAGGTGCATCTATTATGTTCCTTAAATGTGCATTCACACGTTCCACGGTTCCACGCAGGCACTGAACACACTTTTTTTGAGATTGTGTTGCCTTTCTTAGGCCAAACAGACTTGTAATGGACAGCTGCCCATATTCAAGCAACAGTAAACCTCCCAAAGCAATTTGCAAGGCAAAGTTTCTTATTGAATGCTGCTGGGTAGAAGCATTTTAATGATTTTCTCTCTCCAGTGAGTTTTGAGTTAGAAGCTTGAGAGCCTGCACAGAGAAGCTTTGCTGTAGATCTGGCGGCTCCTTGCCCACCTTTGAGTATTTTCTCTGCATGTGTTTGAGTACCATTTAGGGTCATTGCTTCTGACCCACGGCTTTTGCCTCTTTCTCTCTCACACTTATAGCAGGAACCTTGGCATTCCATTCAAAAAGTAGGAGGGAGAAACTCGGGAGTTTTGAAAGATGTTTCTGTTACCCATGCAGTGCTCCTTGCAGAAGTAAAACCAGTGAGCCGCACCAGAGTGAATGCTGGAGCTATTAATTTGCAAGTCAAGATGGATTTTTTTCCAAGGTGATGTTATTATAGATTAATTAACATGGAGTACAATGGTGTGACCTTGTGCCTGGGGCCTGTTTTATTAAGCATTTTTAAGCGAAAAGCCACCAGCTGGTACCTAAAAGTCACGGAATGCAATCCGGCAGAACATTCTCTTGCTCAACCCCTAATTAAAGAAATGGGAGCTGTGCAGGGGCACAAATTGTGCCCCTGTGCAGCTCCCCACATTTCAGTGGGGCTTTTGCCAAACTATATTTGTGGAAGTACAGTTTATTACTGTAAATTAATTAGACTCCTGTGATCTTTCAGTATAGAAATAACTCTTTATCATTTTGTTTTCTCTCTCTTGTATACCTCCATCTTTTAAAAAAAATTCTTCTTTTTCTATTAATTCCCCAAGGCTTCTTCTGTTAATTTAAAACAATGTAACCATTCAATGGTTTGGTTTGTTGTTCTTTTTGTAGATGTAGACAATAATGCCAGAAATAGTTAAAGGCAGCAGGAAAAGAGGAAGACCCAACATGAGATGGATACTTCGTGTCATCTGCAAATTTAGCCACTTCACTGCTTACTCCCAGCTCCAAATCATTAATAAACAAGTTTAAAAGCATCGGACGGAGTACTGATCCCTGTGGTACCCCACTGCTTACCACCCTCCACTGCTTACCACCCTCCATTTTGAGCAGTGAACAGTTGTTGCTTCTCTCTTCTCACCCAATAGACAAAGGGAGTAGCAAAATTTTGCAACTTCTGGATGGACATTTCATGCAATCTGGCAAGCAAGATTCAAAGCAGCGTGAGTGCTTGATTTTTTAAAACAGGAGGCATCAAAGCTTAAGCTCACTTGGAATCATGAAAAGCCTGTAATCCTGATCCTAAATCTGTTGGGCCTGTCTTCCTGCTAACGTTTTCCTTCCATTCTCCCCGGATTCTGGAGATTAGACGTGTGTGGCATGAGGTCATGCTTGCAACTCAATTGCCCAGTGCACAGCAGCCAATTTGGATTAGGACCACAGTGTGTGCTTGCGATGGAGGGGGCATTTAAGTCTTCCACTCACCCACTGTTTCCCTTGAATAGCCCCATAGAGAGTTTGGTGTAGTGGCTAAGAGCAGCAGAACATTGTCCTGATGTCAGAGCCTGCCAAGCTTTCCCTCACCTAGAGGGCCAGCCCCCTGCAGCACGACTGGCCCGCCGTTGAGAACACCACCATTGCCCGCCTCAGAGTCACCTGGCCACGCAGCCAGAAGCAGCAATGGCCCCCTTCCTTCCCTCCCAGCCTGGGCTGCGATCATGGCCAACGGTGAGTCATGGCTGGTGTTTATGAGAAGACAAAAGTCACTGGAAAAGGCAATAATGTCAGGAAAAGTTGAACGCAGCAAGAAAAGAGGAAGACCCGACATGAGATGGATTGACTCAATCAAGGAAGCCACGACCCTCTCTGTTTGCAAGACCTGAGAATGTCTGTTAACAATAGGACGTTTTGGAGGACATTAATTCATAGGGTCACCATAAGTCGGATGTGACCTGACAGTGTTTAACACAGAGAAAGAGTGCACCAGGGAACTGAGTTCTGTGCATGGATCTTTCAGTGCTTGTTTGATTTTCAGGATCCAGGGAGGACTCATGGGAAATGCTAATATAGTTTAGGCCCATAACAGGAAGTGAAAATGCCCACTGCACATTCTCAGCTTACTGTCTTCTGTATGTCAGAACAGCCAAGTTCTTGTTCAAAATGTAATGATGGTGCGGATTCAAATTCTGAAAAGCTGGGATGGCGAGGGGGGAGGTCTCTCCCTCGTCTGGAAGCCACACTATCCAAGAACCACTTCCTTTTCATAAAGGCTGGATGTGGTTTCTCATGGACAGGATGCTTAGGTGCATCTATTATGTTCCTTAAATGTGCATTCACACGTTCCACGGTTCCACGCAGGCACTGAACACACTTTTTTTGAGATTGTGTTGCCTTTCTTAGGCCAAACAGACTTGTAATGGACAGCTGCCCATATTCAAGCAACAGTAAACCTCCCAAAGCAATTTGCAAGGCAAAGTTTCTTATTGAATGCTGCTGGGTAGAAGCATTTTAATGATTTTCTCTCTCCGGTGAGTTTTGAGTTAGAAGCTTGAGAGCCTGCACAGAGAAGCTTTGCTGTAGATCTGGCGGCTCCTTGCCCACCTTTGAGTATTTTCTCTGCATGTGTTTGAGTACCATTTAGGGTCATTGCTTCTGACCCACGGCTTTTGCCTCTTTCTCTCTCACACTTATAGCAGGAACCTTGGCATTCCATTCAAAAAGTAGGAGGGAGAAACTCGGGAGTTTTGAAAGATGTTTCTGTTACCCATGCAGTGCTCCTTGCAGAAGTAAAACCAGTGAGCCGCACCAGAGTGAATGCTGGAGCTATTAATTTGCAAGTCAAGATGGATTTTTTTCCAAGGTGATGTTATTATAGATTAATTAACATGGAGTACAATGGTGTGACCTTGTGCCTGGGGCCTGTTTTATTAAGCATTTTTAAGCGAAAAGCCACCAGCTGGTACCTAAAAGTCACGGAATGCAATCCGGCAGAACATTCTCTTGCTCAACCCCTAATTAAAGAAATGGGAGCTGTGCAGGGGCACAAATTGTGCCCCTGTGCAGCTCCCCACATTTCAGTGGGGCTTTTGCCAAACTATATTTGTGGAAGTACAGTTTATTACTGTAAATTAATTAGACTCCTGTGATCTTTCAGTATAGAAATAACTCTTTATCATTTTGTTTTCTCTCTCTTGTATACCTCCATCTTTAAAAAAAAATTTCTTCTTTTTCTATTAATCCCCCAAGGCTTCTTCTGTTAATTTAAAACAATGTAACCATTCAATGGTTTGGTTTGTTGTTCTTTTTGTAGATGTAGACAATAATGCCAGAAATAGTTAAAGGCAGCAGGAAAAGAGGAAGACCCAACATGAGATGGATTGAGTCAATCAAGGAAGCCATGGCCTTCCGCTTGCAAGACCTGAGCAAGTCTGTGAAGGAGAGGACGTTTTGGAGGACATTAATTCGTAGGGTTTCCATGGGTCGGAAGCAGCTTGACAGCACTTAACACACACACACACACACACACACACACACACAGGTCTAAATTTCTAAAAGTGAGAGGTGTTTGGGCTTGAACCTGCATGGAAGCCAAGCCCTCTCACTTCAATAACATTTAAATTAAGGGGAAACGTGATGTTGCATTGGGAATTGCTGACCGGATTGTAGCCCTTTTCAGTCATTACAATTTTGGTGATCCAGCCGTGCATAAGTGTGAGATCATGTGACACACAATCCATTCAGTGCACAAGCTCACTATTTTGTGCAAACAGGGTAATACGCATATTTTCCTAACTTTGGTATGCAAGTTCTGAAACCCAGATTTTTAAGGCCGTGGGTTTACTTGTACTTGAAGCTGGAAAATTTGCACATTGCCCTGTTCACACAAAATGGCGGCCATGTATATTAAGAGGATTGTGGGTAGCGTGCTTTCCTGTTCAGTGAGGTTGTAATGCCACCTATAGTCTAGCCCTTAGTCCCAGATATCTAGTGGTTGGCTGTATAGAATCATGGAATCACAGAGTTGGAAGGGGCCATACAGGCCATCTGGTCCAACTGCCTGCTCAAAGCAGGATCAGACTAGAGTATCCCTGGCAAGTCTTTGTCCAGCCGCTGCTTACAGACTGCCAGTGAGGGGGAGCTCACCACCTCCAGAGGCAGCTGATTCCACTGCTGAACAACTCTTACTGTAAAAAGGGTTTTCCTAATATCCAGCCAGTACCTTCCCACCCTTAATTTAAACCCATTGTTGCGAGCCCTCTCTTCTGCTGCCAACAGGAACAGCTCCCTGCCCTCCTCTAAGTGGCAGCCCTTCAAATACTTCAAGAGAGCAATCATGTCCCCACTCAACCTCTTCTTCTCCAGACTAAACATTCCCAAGTCCCTCAGTCTTTCCTCATTTACCCAGAGATGAGAGAAAACTACTTAAGACGTTGCCACTTACATTATTATCTGGCACATTGTCACACTCTTGTTGTTTACTAGAGTTTCCCCTTCAACTTTAGCATGTGGAATGGCTTCTGTTGGGATGTCCCGTTGTCTACACCGCCAACCGGAGAAAAGGCACAAGCTTTCTGGCACACAGCCGGGATGCAACAGACCCTCAGTAAAGGGACTGGGTAGCGGGGAGCTGTCCAGGACTAGCAGGAGCTGGGTTGTAGAGCTGCAAGCGGCTGAACCAGCCCAGGCTAGATCTCAACTGAAGTACGTTGGTAAACCCACCTCTTCCTGTACCCAAATTGAGTCCTGGATCCTGAAAAGATCTAGAGAATGGTGCCCTCATCCTGCAGGAAACTTGAGTGTAGGATGCTTCAAACTGGAGGTGGGTACTCCTCAGGCCTGTAACCAGGATTTTTTTAGTCGGGGGGCATTTAAATTTCTTAGGGGGCACTGGCTAATCGAAATAAAGGTTATTTAATCTGGCTGGACCCTTGCACTGGACAGCTGTGCAGAAATACCCGGCTCCTTTCCTGCACCCACTGCCGCTCAGGGGCCCTGAGCGAAATGGGAAGTTGTGGGGCCTTGCCAGTAAGTCAGGGGGCCTAGCCCCAAGATGCCCCACTGTAGCTACGAGCCTGGTACTCCTTCACCTGGTCCAGGTATCAGCTCTGGCTCTCTGCCTTCTTTGTTCCTGGGAGGGACTCTGGGGGTACTGGAATTGGATGGGTACAGGTCTGATTGTTCCACTGGCCCTTGAGCCAGAGTCTCCTGGTGGTAGAGAACATGAGGGGGGGAGTCTCTTCCTGTGGATGATCTGGGGGACAGGGGAGCCTTGCGTATAGTGGGGACAGCAAGGGGCTACCCAGCTTTTGAGGAGTGGCTAGGCACATTGACATCAGTGAGAAGGGTGTAGCACTGCTTTGGATTGCACTGTGAGTTGCCTTCTCCCAACTGCGAATCTCAGCATGCATTTTGTAATGGCCAGCATTGACTACTGCCGTATGTTTTTAGTGGAGCCAAGCTTGAAGATGATTCGGAAGCGGCAGCAGGCACAGAATGCCGCCAACCTCCTGATGAATATCCCCATTGAGGGACATATTTGGTTTGTGCTGCAACAAGGCAGTTGTGCAGGCTGCCTCTGAGCTTCTCAGGCTGACATTCCTTAGAGGCTACTTCTCCCTATGTGACTATCTTGGTTTGGCTGCCCAGGCATCGTTCCATGCAAAGCGAGAACGTTGGCTGCTAGAAAGAGAACATTTACTGCATTTTCCCTGTGGCTGTGGAGTGACCTCTGTGGTAAGGTCAGGAGTTGGTCTTTCTCCATGCTCTTCCACAAAGGATGTAAGGAGAGCCAGTTTGGTGCAGTGGTTAAGAGCAGTGGACTGTAATCTGGAGACTTGGGCTTGATTCCCCACTCCTCCACATGAAGCCAGCTGGGTGACCTTGGGTCAGTCCCAGTTCTCTCAGAGCTCTCTCAGCCCCACCTTCCTCACAGGGTGTCTCTTGTGGGGAAACGAAGGGATGGTGATTGTAAGCCGCTTTGAGACTCCTTTGGGTAGTGAAGATTGGGCTATAAAACCAACTCTTTTTCTTATGTATTCCGGGGTGCTGATTCAGCTGTGGGAATGTTATAATGTTTTTGTCAGTTGTTTTTTAAAGTTCTGTGTTTAGATGAATTTTCCTTTCTGTGGTCTACATCACTCTGAGCATGGAGAAAACAGCTCGGAGGGGCTGTGGCTCAGTGGTAGAGCATCTGCTTGGCATGCAGAAGGTCCCAGGTTCAACCCTCGGTATCTCTGGTTAAATGATCTTGGCAGTAGATGAGGTGAAAGACCTCTGCCTGAGACCCCAGACAGCTGCTGCCAGTCTGAGTAGACAATACTGATTCTGATGGACCAAGGGTCTGATTCAGTATAAGGCAGCTTCGTGTGATCATTATTCTATAATGTGAGGCCATGTATTTATTGGCGTGCTGCTTTCCCCATTCCCAAAGCAGCTGCCCACTACCCTGCATTGAAACACAGAACTCTAAAACAGCCACCACCACCCCAGAAATCACAACACCCCAGTGTGAGTATTTATAAATTAAACAAGGTGACTTCCATTCCCCCCCCCAGTCATAATTTAGCATTATTGTGATTTTTAAAAAGTGAAGCAGCAACAGTCAACTTCTGGTCTGTTGCAAGAACTGAATCGGAGAAGGTTATTTTTTATTTATTATAGTTTGTGTCGCCCAACGTGTCCCACAGAACCATACGGACATCAAGAAGACAAGGGTTCCAACTTTATTAAAACTCCCATAATTCTCTGAGCTGTGGGAACAAATGTATTTTGGCAGGCATAATCTGTCGTGGGAGAGGTGCAAATCCTTCTGTGAATTTCATCCCGCTTGGATTGAAATAAAAGAAACTGCAGCCAGAAATGTGCTTCCCATTGAAAATAATGGGGGGGGTGAAAAATGGATTAATGCAAAATATATATAAAATGAAAACAAATGAAATGTTGCAATGAAAAAAAAAACACCTAAATTTAGACTAGTAAGAACTGAACCAGCCTCTATCTGCATCTCTTCTTCATCAGAATAGCCTATTTATGGTGTACACTTCTCTAAACATATCATAAGAACAGCCCTGCTGGATCACACTAGTGGTCCATCTAGTCCGGCATCATGTCCATCAGCAGAGGTCCATCAGTGGCTATTAGCCACAAGGTATAGATGGAACACCCTGTCTGGGGCAGTGATGCTCTGTATTCTTGGTGTGGGGGGGCACAGTGGGAGGGCTTCTGGAGTTCTGGTCCCACTGGTGGACCTCCTAATAACACGTGAGTGTTGGAATGGATGGGCCATTGGCCTGATCCAGCATGGCTTCTCTTACACTCTTATGTTCCACGTAGTGGCCAACCAGTTCCTCTGGAGGGCCGCCAACAGGGCATAGAGGCCAAATCCTTCCCCTGATGTTGCCTCCTGGCATTGGGATTCAGAGGTTGACTGCTTCTGAAAGAGGAGGTCATTCCCCTGACTTGTTGTTAGCCCATGTTTTGGGCAGGGCACAAGATGGCCTGTTCCCCCTGCCACACTGACAGTGGTAATAGCAGCTATGAAGGAGGGTAATTTCTTCAGGAGGAAACTATGCAAAGAGGGCAGGTTAACCCTCCAATATTGTGGTCCCAATCCAAATTGCTCCCCTTCCTTACAGCTGCTTTTAAATAAATTTAACTATCTTGGGAGATCCAATTATGTATCCTTTGCTGCTTCTCTCATTTCAAGTTTCAAGTTTAGTTTATTGTCTTAGCCATTGGCCATAACAACACAAAATAAATCAAAGCACAACCAACAGTATACATCAGTAACTTACAGTAAGTCCTATACCCAGTCTTATCTTTTTCGCCGCCAGTGCAAACAAAGCCATTCTGCTAGTAACATGTGCATCAATATCAGAGAGCAAGAAAACGGTCAAATCCTGCTCTGAAATTCCATTATACCGAGGTACAATAGGATAAATAAACCTTTGCCTAAGTGATTCATGCCATGAGCATCTCAGAATGTAATGCTTGACATCATCCACTTCACCCATACCACAGAGGCATATTCTGGAGGCGGCAGGGACACCCCGAAAGCGGCCAATACAAACCATTGAGGGTATGACGTGGAACCTTAGGGCAGTAAAAGCCCTTCTCAGCTCCAGAGTAGTTAGTTTCTCAAGATATACAATCCTGCAATGATCTCTTTTAAAGATCTTATACAAGGGGGCTGTACGGCAACTTACCACCACAGCTTCTCTCATTTCAGTGTCCCATAGCCAAAGTCCATCCCTTTAACCAGTTGGACTCCAGAAATACTGTTTGCTTTGTTGGAGGATATTTGCAGGCAGCTTACAGGCTATCAGTATGTTTTCTCTAACAGAGCAAAGAGCTTATCCAGGGAGACCCAAGGGAGGAAAAGCTATTTAAGGAAACCTACACATTCCCTGGCATACCCATGGGTTTCCTCAGCAGGGCCAGGAGTGACTCCCTGGGACAGTTCCAGGCTAGGAAAATGGTATATGTGTGTGTGCTCCATGGGTCGAAAGCCAATTAACATCCAAGGCGAGTAGGCGAATGGGTACCTGCCCTTAGATGGGCAGGGGGCACCCACCTCTGACGAAAAAAGAGGCTTGGTGGTTGCGCAGATGGCGGTGCAGAGGATGGCGGTGCAGAGGACGACGGCGGTGTGGAGGACGGCGGACGGCGTTGGCGGCAGCGGCGGCGGAGGCGTGCTGGCGGAGAGCGATCCCTGGTGGCTGAGAGAGACATCGAGCACCGGGCGGCGACAGCAGCAGCGGCAGGACCCTGGAGGTACACGACGAGTGACGCGGAGGCAGAAGGCGGGGCCTAATGGACATAGCCGGCCGGAGCATGCAGGAAGCCGTGCGCCGGGGAAGAACTACCGTGGTTGCTGTGGTTGCCGGAGAAGGAAAAAGATCGGGAGCCAGAGAGGACGCCACGCCAGCAGCCGAGGAACATCAAGAAGCCGATCCGAGCCGGAGGAGAAAAAAAATGTAAATAGAAGGAGCGCATATATCACTAGGGTGCTGATAGGAAGTCCCACCCCTAACTTCAGATGTGGCCTTAGATAGGGATAGTAAGTTCTTAGAACGACATAATGTGAACCGCCCAGAGACCCCTTCGGGGGTTAGGGCGGTATATCAAATCCAAGGTTAAATAAATAAATAAATAAATAATTAGGCACCACACACACAGGAATTGGGGTGAACCCGCCAGTTATTGTGTTACATCTGGCACAGCGTGGGGATCCTAGATGCAACCTGTATACTCTGTTTGGTGCCAGTTTGGTGTAGTGGTTTGGTGTGCAGACTCTAATCTGAGAGAACCGGGTTTGATTCCCCACTCCTCCACTTGCAGCTGCTGGATGACCTTGGGCAAGCCATAGTTCTGTCAGAGCTGTTCTTGAAAGAGCTCTCTCAGCCCCATCTACCTCACAGGGTGTCTGTTGTGGGGAGGGGAAGGGAAAGGAGTTTGTAAGCCGCTCTGAGACTCTGAGTGAAAGGCGGGGTATAAATCCAATCTCCTCCTCCTCCTCCTCCTGTAATGTGTGAAGAGGTAATTGAAGAGGTAATCTAGAGATGGGGA
Source organism: Gekko japonicus (assembly GCF_001447785.1). Taxonomy (NCBI): domain Eukaryota; kingdom Metazoa; phylum Chordata; class Lepidosauria; order Squamata; family Gekkonidae; genus Gekko; species Gekko japonicus. Next base: position 703,855 of record NW_015168072.1, read on the forward strand.
AAATGGAGTGTGGGGGGGAGTTTAATCCACTCCCTCCCTCCACCTTTGTGATGCCAATTCAAATGTTCAATTCGCTGTGGCTGCTATTTATGGGGGGGGGGTCATTCCTGGATCTTGCAGCATCTAGATTATTTTGGCCCTAACACAGTCATTTCCAAGTGTACCCAGATACCATAAAGGGAGGCTAAAAGATAATGCCATCTTGTGAATATGCTGTCGAAGAGGCTCTTGCCATACAACACAGACCAAAAAAAGGAGGGGGGAGTGGGAGGGGGAGGGCTTTTCCGGAATGTGCAGAACCATCTTCAATGGTCTGTGACACACAAGTAAATCGGGTCTCTAATGTAAAAGGCAATAAGCCGTTTGCTGGCGATGAATTCGCAATTAAAGTGGTTATAGTTAATTTAAATAGTAGAAAATGAGGTTGATTTAATGCTTATTGATTTGACGATGAGTGTCTGCCGCAAATGACCGAGAGACTCTGGGTCAGCTGTGGGGCACCTAAACGAGGACATAATTCTTTTTCAGAGCATACATTGTAGCCCCCCACATTCCAAAGCACCCAAATCAAAAAGCATGTTTTGGAGAGGGCCATAACTTTTCTGAGGCTTGTGTGCTGTTCTGGAATACCCAGGTGAATTTAATAATGCCAACTATGTATGCAGAAAGATTCAGGTGGGTAGCTGCGTTGGTCTGAAGGAACAGAACAAAGTTTGATTCCGGTGGCACCTTTAAGACCAACAAAGTTTAATTCTGAATATAAGCCCTCGTGTGCTTGGGGGGGGGGCAACAGTGGGAGGGCTTCTAATGTCCTGACCCCACTGGTGGACCTCCTGATGGCACCTGGTATTTCTGGCCACTGTGTGACACAGAGTGTTGGACTGGATGGGCCTTTGGTCTGATCCAACATTGGCATCTCTTATGTTCTTATGTGCATGCACACGCAGTTCTGAAGAAGTGCGCATGCACACAAAAGCTTATACCCAGATCTTAAAGGTGCCAGTGAACTCAAACTTTGTTATGTATGCAGGCGGATCTGCCTTGTGCACTACTTTGAAGGGGTGGCGGTGTTATTATTTTTAAAAAGAAATAGGGAACTTGGAATATTAAGATGCCTTTGGCTACACCCTGACCTCCTGGATAGCCTAGGCAAGCCCAATCTCATCAGATCTCAGAAGCCAAGCAGGGCCAACCAGGGTGAGTCCTTGGAAGGGAGACCTTCAAGGAATACCAAGGTCGGGATGCCTCTCTGAAACATCCTAGCCCCACTAGGGGTCGCCAGAAGTCACCATGACTTCCAGGCACACAAGCACACACAAGCGCGCGCACACACACTCACCCCCCAAAATGCCTTTGGCTACAATCTTAACCATGCTTATGAGGAAAGAAGCCCCATTCAGTCTGATGGGACTGATTTCCTGATCAGCCTAGTTTCAGAGGGGAGCTGGGTGGGTCTTCTTGGTAGTAGCCCGATTAACCAGTTTGCATTGCATGTGAGGTAATAAGGCACACAGAGCTGGGCAAAATCAGAAACAAACCCTAATGGACCCCATGCGATGCATAAGCGTAGAGACAGAGGTACAACATAGTGCCACCGAGTTTACAGCATTCACTGCCAGTCGTGGCTGACCCTACCCAGTATATCATGCCATATATTTATTTCTGCAGCTGAGAGCAGGGGTGGCACTGTCCAGTGGGCAGATCAGGCAGAGATGGTTGATTCCCCACCTCAAACTAGAAAGCCGAGTGGGGTGTGTGTCTAGCACTTCTGGCTCCTTGCTCATTCCCACCTCCTGTGTCCAAACTAGAGTTGCAAGGTCTGGGTTGGGAAATGCCTTTACATGAGCAGCACCTTGCTCATGTAAAGTCTGGATTCCTTTCTAAGAGCCAGTTTGGTGTAGTGGTTAAGTGCACGGACTCTAATCTGGCAGAGCCGGGTTTGATTCCACCCTCCTCCACTTGCACCTGGCTGGATGCCCTTGGGCAAGCCGTAGTTCTGATAAGAGCTGTTCTTGAAAAAGAGCAGTTACTGTCAAGAGCTCTCTCAGCCCCACCTTCCTCAGGGCATCTGTTGTGGGGAGGGGAAGGGAAAGGAGTTTGTAAGCCGCTCTGAGACACCTTTGGGTAGTGAAGGGCAGGGTATAAATCCAATCTCTTCTCTCCTTCTTCTTCTTCTTCTAATAAAATATTCTTTATTTTAGACATTAATTTAATTTAATCTGCCTGTGCAGCCCTGATTTGGATCATTTGTTCTTGGTTTTCTCTCTAGATCATACTGGGTGATGTTTTTTCCTTTTTAATTTTAACCACTTTCTCAGGAGTATTACAGCAGCACCTTCAGGCGTCCTGGACAGACAAGTGTAGATGGCTGATAGGGCAGGCGGTTTTGGGTTGAGAAATACCTGGAGATTCCGGGGGCGGAGCCTGAGGAGGGCATGGTTTGGGGAGGGGAGGGACTTAAAAGGGGGTACCATGCCATAGAGTCCGCATTCTAAAGCGGGCATTTTCTCCAGGTGAACTGATCTCTGTCATCTGGAGATCAGTTGTAATAATGGGAGGTCTCCAGCTGCCCCCTGGAGGTTGGCAACCCTAATCAAAACCTCATATTGGTGGTAACCGAGTCAGGAGGCATGGACATGAGCACCTCCTTCTAAACAGCGACAAAATGGTGCATGTCGTTTCTGTTGGTTTTTGATCCTTGACTCCGGAGAAAACTTTCTGGTTGTGCCAGCAAGTCAAATCCCTTCCGAGATGTTTGTTTGTTAGTGGAGATTGCTGTTTAGGTTAAGGTAATTCTTAAAGGAAGTGGGAGGATACCTATTCAACAGTGTAATTAACATGCCGAAAGAAACCTCCACACTCTACAACTGGTACACCCCAAATCGGGAGCGGTGTATGGAGAACCTGTGGCGTTCGCAATATATTAGGAACCAAATTGTGGGATGGCAAATATTCTGTGCAGACAGACTCCTTGTACTTCTTGGAAAGCTGCTACAAAGCTTCACACTTGTTCTTTCCCCAGGGAGTCTTTCTTCTGCCTCCTGTGCATTATGTCCTTCAACTCTGGGAATCCCATGAAGAAAGCTGAGCAGATGGAAGGGATTTGGAGGAGCCCTGTGGAGACTAAAGAAACGGGAGGGGAAATATAGAGCACTGTTTGCTATATGTTGCCAGCCACTTATGGAAACCATGCTCCTTCATTGGAGGAGGAGGAGATTGGATTTATACCCCCCTTCACTACCCAAAGGAGTCTCAGAGCAGCTTACACTTACCTTTCCTTTCCCCTCCCCACAACATACACCCTGTGAGCAGTGTTCCCTCTAAGCTGAGTTAGTGTGAGCTAGCTCACAGTTTTTTAGCCTCCGGTTCACACATTTTTGCCTTAGCTCAGGAAGGATGGCTCCAGAGCAAACTAATTTATGCAGCAGCCAAATTGCTTGCTCACAACTTTAATGCCAGCAGCTCACAAAGTAGAATTTTTGCTCACAAGACTCCACAGCTTAGAGGGAGCATTGCCAGTGAGGTAGGTGAGGCTGAGAGAGCTCTTTTTGAGAACCGCTTGTGAGAGAACAGCTCTGAAACAACTTGTAACTGACCCCAGGTCATGCCAGCAGCTGCATGTGGAGGAGGGGGGAAATCAAACCTGATTCTCCCAGGTCAGAGTCCACGCTCCCAACCACGACACCAAACTGGCCAGCAATAATGTTAGAACTGGCCACACTGAGGGTCAGCGGGGGGGGGGCAGGGTCACTATCATGACATTTGCAATCAGGTGGGAACTCTTGAGCACGGTTTAAAGCAGCCAAGTGGAAAATGGAGAGATCTGACCTTCAGGGCACAATCCGTTGGGAAGTTCTCCCGGGCAAGCACCGCTCCCGTTGCAAAACGACCATTCGTTTCCTTGAGGCATGTTCCGGAGAACTTCCAGATGGATCATGTGCCCTGCAATAATTAGTGGGAGGAAGGATGCTGTTCCAATTTTCAGCCCGGAGCGCCAAAATGCCCTGGTCCAGCCCTGCCACGAGCATTTGCATGTCTGTGGGGTTCTTTTAATTAAAATTGATTTTGGACTAAATCCCTAACTAACCTTTCAATTGGCTCCCATTTTTTTCCTTCCTCTTTGATTGTGGAAGTTAATAAGTAGCAAAGGAAAAGGCAGCTGAGACACATTTTTCAGACATGGAGTCACCCTCACTTGCTCCTTGTCCTGTTCGTCGGCAAATAGGGTAGACAGTTCTCCTGTGCACTGGCTTCCTTTGTTTGAGAACTATCAATAAACACTCACTTGGAGCCAGGTTAAATGAGAGGCTGGTAGGGTGGGGACATGAAAAGGTGGCCTGGAGTCACTTCCAAACACGGGTGTCCAACGTAAGATCCTGAGGCCCTATCATTTCACTTCAAATAGGGATGGTTTGGTGGTGGATTCAGGCCATGTTCTTGGTGGGGAATTTAGCCTTCCTACCCATCTGAGTTTAACCCCGGGGCTTGAACCCCATGAACAATTTCTCTGTGTGCTTGACAGCCTATGCCACAGAGCATGCTTTTTCTTGCATTAGCCCATTTTTGTTCATGCAAAGGGCAGGTGAAAACCATTGATCTTCTGCAAATGCGAGGAGGAGGAGGATTTATACCCCACCCTTCTCTCGGAGACTTGGAATAGCTTACAGTCACCTTCCCTTCCTCTCCCCACAACAGACACCCTGTGAGGTGGGTGTGGCTGAGAGAGTTCTGAGAGAACAGTGACTGGTCCAGGTCACCCAGCAGGCCTCATGTGTCTCAAAGCGGCTGACAATCGCCTTCCCTTCCTCTCCCCACAATAGGCACCTTGTGAGGGAGGTGGGACTGAGAAAGTTCTGAGAGAACAGTGTCTGACCCAAAGTCACCCAGCTGGCTTCCTGTGGTGGAGGAGTGGAGAATCAAACCTGGTTCTCCAGATTAGAGTCCGCTGCTCTTAACCTCTACACCAAACTGGCTCTCTGGCTCAAGAGGAAGCACGCTCTTCAGGAGAGGCTATCCAGCACATGTGGGACTCGAGTAGACTGGGAAGTGAAAATGGCCCTGCAGCAAGCCAAGTTGAATGGCCCCCGTGGTGGGACAAGACAGCCCTGTCGGTGCTGCTCAGCTCAGTAGGGCCAACAATAGGCAGCAGCGCATCCATTGCTTCCCCCCCCCTGAACCTGGCAGCTGGCCTGGTGAGAAAAATTTGTGGAGCTGACCCCCTTGCCAAAGAAAGGGTCTGAGCCCAGTGCCCCCACACCCCGAGGCTCTGGTGGAGTTCCTGAGTCTTGGCTCTCCTTGTCCTGAACTACCAGTGGCCTGACAGGAAATTTTCCTGTAAGCTAAATGGACAGTCCGCCTCTGCAGAAGACGCAAACCTAAGGTTCTTGACCCATGCTGGCTACATTAATGTACTAGTGATTTTTGGCCCAGAGGGAAGCTGGAGTTGCATGCAAACACTGAATGTACTTGAGCATGGCATGTGCTAGGCCGCGCAGAACCCCACAGGAAAATGCTTTTCCCACGTTCAGCCTTGGAAGGATATAAGAACAGCCCTGCTGGGTCAGACCATCATGTCCACCATTCTGTGCTGGGATGCAGAGTTTTACTGCCTCTGAATGGGGAGGTTCCCTTGAGTCATCTTGCCCAGCAGCTACTGGGTGGACCTATCCCCCGTCAGTCTCTCGTGTCCTCTTTTCAAGCTATCCATGCTCGTGGCCATCACTACATACTATGGCAGCGAATTCCACAGTTCAATTACTCGTTGAATGAAGAAGTACTTCCTTTTGTCTGTCTTGAATCTTTTGTCCATCAACTTCATTGGGTGCCCCTACGTCCTAGTATTACGGAAGAGAGAGAATAAGGTCTCTCTATCCACTTTCTCTGGAGCTGCAGTGGCTCAAGTGGTTAAGACGCTGAACTGCAGGCTGTGGAAGGTCAGTAGTCCAGCAGTTCGAGACACGGGTGCCGCATGATGGAGTGAGCTCCCATCTCTAGTTCCAGCTCCTGCCAACCTAGCAGTTCGAAAGCAAGACATTGCAAGGAGATAAATAGGTACCACTTCGGTGGGAAGGTAACAGCGTTCCGCGCGCCTTGGTGTTTAGTCATGCCAGCCACATGACCACAGAAATGTCTTCGGACAGTGCTGGCTCTTCGGCTTGGAAACGGAGATGAGCACCGCAACCCTAGAGTCGGATTCGACTGGCTTTCGAGCAAGGGAACCTTTACCTTTACCTTTTTATCCACTTTCTCTACCCCATTTATGATTTTATAAGACTCTGTTTTATTTTTTTTAAAAAACAACCTCTCTGTTAAACCAGAATGTTCCCTGATCCTGAGAACTTCAGGAGCAGTAGAAAAGTATACAAATGCAGAGAAAACATTTGAAGCATCAGAGAATCTCTGCGAAGTGATGTATGGAAATGCCCCCTTTGCTGAGGAAGCCTCTGCATTGCCCCTACCCCCACCACTTCAATAGCATTCTTTGTTCAGGAGAGAGACATCTAGAAATCAGCCCTCCCTCTTGAATTTCAGCAGCAGTCTCTTCTTTTGCCCACATTTTCATCTTTTGGGCACATTTCCTTCTATTTCTAATTTGGCTCTGGCTTGCGAGAGGTGGGAAGGACTTGGAGCAGACATTCCGGAGGCTAGGTGGCTGCATTTTCGACATGCCATAGGCATGAGCTTTTAGGCAGAAGGGGTCCCTGAGGTCACCCAAGTGAAATCAGGTGAAAAGGTTACCGTCTGACAGACAGTGGGAAAGGTCAGGCGCACAGTACTGTACAGCAAAAACAAACAGAGCAGCCGGCCAAATGCCGGGCCATGTGGGAAACTGCTGTTGATTCAGAGCCTTGCAATGGCTTTCTCAAATGGTTTCGAGCACCAGGGTTTCATTCTGGCTTGTAATTTACGGGCCTTCTCTGTCTGTCGTCTCCCAACAGGGATTGCCACGTCTAGGGAGAGAGGATGTTGTTGGGTGGACTTCCTGAATTGACAATAGCGTTTCTTTTGGGGAAGGCAGAAGCTTGCCACCCTCCCAGTCTGGAGTGCTGAGCACCAGGAGGCCTCCGCCAGAGGAAGAGCCTCTTTGACTGGAGGAAGTCCCTGCATTTAGCGGAGGAGAGTGAGTCGGATACAACCCAGGGCCTACTATAAACCTGGGCTTAAGCCCAGAACTTATTTTTTAACACATGGGCTCATATTAGAATATAGAGAGAAGAAATTAAAAAATGGGTTCTTTTAAATAAAGAAATAAAGAATCAGCCCCCCAACCTTCCATAAATGCATATTTCTAGGGCAGGGATCCCCAGTGTTGTGCCCATGGGCCCGATGGGACCCACTGACACCTTACAAGTGTTTTTAGAAAGCAGGCACGGCCAAGTGGGGCTTTTGCCTTGCAAGGCTTCTCATTGGTTGTTGGAGATTTGATGGGCTGTGCAGATGTTTAAAAACGTTGCTTTGGAAGCAGCTGCCCCTCCAGACACTGTGTGAATGTAGGTATGCTACAGCAGTCATTTTGTGGGTGGCTCCGCCTCCCGGGGCAGCCATTTTTAGCAGCCATCTTTGTGGCTGTGCCCATCATCCTGTGTCAAAATTCCAAAGGTTCCCGCAGGGTCAAAAAGGTTGGGGACCTCAATCTAGAGTGATTAGAAAGGGTTCCATTGAAAAACATGCTCTCTAGGGAGGCCTTTGTTTTAAAAGGAGGCATCTTGGTAGGTGAATTTTTATACTCTGGGACTAACCCCTGCACCAATCAGCTTTTGTATATATCACCAACACATTTTTGTGATACATTTTTGTTTACATTTTTGTGATCCTGGTGCTGTCTCTGTATATGTCTGTCTGTCTGTCTATCACTGCTCATACGGCTATCACCTTAAGCGGAAATTAGAACCAAAGTCTCTGTACTAAATTCCTTTTTGGTTCCAAGCTACCTTTGTTACTGCAGTGTGTTAACCTTTTAAGGCCAAACAATTATTGCCACTTGGACCCTTTTGCAGAACGAATATCCATGCATGTTGATGCAGGATAAATACCACAGAACTCATAATGCAGCGTGACTGCAAAGGAATGTTACACGGTTGAAAATATTCAGGACCTCTGAACTGAAGCATGCAGATGGGAATGGAAACAAACAAACTAACTAACTAAAACAGAAGTCTAATAGGGTCCCGGTCACACGGGAGGATTTGACACGCAAAATAGATGGGTAGAGGGCACATCAAACGTTCGCGATCATACAGCAACATCTGGGAAGCGTAGCGCTCCCGGCACCAAGTCGTACCATCGGCCCGAAGAAGCACATTTTAAAAGAACCAGCAAAAGGGTACTATCAACCGGAAAATGCGGGTCGCAGGCGAGCGTTGGATTGCGGAAGCGGAGTTAATCTGTTGCATCTGGAACGCGCATGCGTCCCGTTGTACCGGAAGTGTTTTTTCTAAGTTCCCACAGTATGCGAAGAAGCGTATGATTGAGCATGCACAAGATTGCGAAAGTGAAACCCAGCTTTGCAAAGCGCTGCAAAACTAAGCACGGACCTAGCACCCGAACAAAACAGTCAGTAGGCATTGAAACAGCCAGCAGATACGTCCCCCCCACCCGTGGGTGCCACTGCCGAGGAACGATGCCAAAGGCTCGTGGGAAGTCATGGAAGCGGCCACAGATATTGGCTCTGTTTGCCCTGTGGGGAGACAAGAAGATACAGGCCTCCTTGGTGGGGTCACACAGGAACATTGAAATATTCGATGAGGTGGCGGCAGGCATGGCTGCCCGGGGACATAAGAAGACCGCCATGGAGTGTCGCGCAAAAGCAAAGTCCATGTGGCTGCAATACAAAAAGACTGTGGCCCTGAATGAGAAGTCCGGCAACAGCCCAGTAACTTGCTCCTATTACGAGGAGCTCCATAGAATCCTGCACAAAGATGAAGAAATACATCCAGAAACAGAAATCGTACAGAGCCTTGAGAAGCGTCCTGCCCAAAGAGCCTCCCAGGGCCCCTCCACCTCCTCGGAAGAGGCATCTATGGTGCTCTTCTCCGAGGATTCCCAGGACACATCTGAGCCACGGCCATCCACCAGCAGCCAGGCAGGTAGGTCAGGGCACCAACACGGCACATTGCCCAGGGCAGCAGGCATAAAGGGTCCACACAGAATGGGGGGGACACAGGAAACATTAAACAGCCAGACCATCTGCCCACAGCACATGGACCCACCCCAATCCCAGCCCAACGTACCCAGGGAGCATCCCACCACTGCAAAGGCTCCCACACAGGTGAGCCCCAAGATGGGGAGGAGCCTCAGCAGACACCCCAGGGTCTCAACCCCCAAAGGCAATAGCACAGAGACCACCCCAGTAGCCCCTGCCAGCAGGCAAAGACACTGCACATACCACCAGTCCACGACAGAGAGCATCACTGGCACCATATTCAGCACCATCCCACAGCACAAGGTGTGGAATAGGAGCAGCAGGACAGTGGCAGCACACAGCCAGCAGACCAGGGCACATGTCCACGTGGGCACATGCCAAGACTATCACATAGTGCCCCATAACAGCCCCTGGTGAGTGGTCGCACAACAGCCAGCAGTAGTGGTCCTGTGTTGCCATGGAACATCTAAGGCACATTTGAAGAAGGGCACAGAGGCTAGCGGCAGAGCTCACAAACCCTGTTGCCCCCACTTCCCAGGTTCGGAGTCGCATTCCACAACCCAGCCACCGAACATTGACTCAGAGGACAGTGATGGGGACGACAACAACAGGGGCCACTCGACCAGACAAGGTAGGCAGGGGGGCCATGCGGACCACTATTGGTGGCCACCATGACAGGAGCAGGCGCCAAGGCCCAGGGCCAATGGCACCGAGCACCTGTGTCCCAGTGGCCAGTGCGTGAGGGGCCATGGAATATGTGTCTACCTCCCCACCAGGAACACCAGGAAAACCAGTGGATGACAATCAGCAGGCAGCGGAACCAATGGAGGCTGGAGACCGGGATCCAGAACGTGAGTTGGAGCAGGGGACGGGTAGGGGTGGTAGCAAGTATGTGGAACGCGGGACAGCAAAGACCACAAGCACCGTTGCAGTAATACCCAGTGTGCACTGCCCCCCCCCCCAGATTTGCCACCAGATGTCAACATGGCAGACCTACCAGCCGGTGAAAGAGCAGCCCTCACCAAGGCCAGGAAGAAGCGGGTCTCAGCCCTCCAGAGGGTTGGCGAACACCTTGCCGCTCGGGCACGGGAGAACCTCAGCGAGGCCAGGAGGGAAGAGACCAGGAGTTCCTTGCTGAGCTGAGAGCTGGCCGTGAGGAGGACCGACAAGCCCGAGCTGCAATGCTGGTGCATATGGAGAGATCTGACAATTCCTACGATGCACTGATACGGGCAGTCACCCTCCTAGTAGAGACCTACCTTGCCCGGCAACCAGTGCCACAACCTCTGCAGCCAGGCCCTGGCACCGTGGCTACACAGGCTCCATTGGCCGAGGGAGTGCAGGCAGGCCCCAGCAGTGCAGGCACATGGGCCCCAGTGCTCCAAGCACCGCAGCCAGGCCCTACCAGTGTGGGCACCTGGGCCCCACCAGCCCAGCCTCCACAGCCAGGCCCCAGCAATGCGACCATGTGGACCCTAGTCTCCCAACCCCCGCAGCCAGCTGCTGCCACCGGCGGCTCCTGGCCCTCACTGGTCCAACCCCCACAGCCAGGCCCCAACACTGCAGGGACATGGGCCCCATTGGCCCAAGCACCGCAACAGAACCCTGCTACCACAGGCCCCTGGGCCCCCATGCCACAATCAGTGCGGCCAGGCCCCAGCAGCTCCAGCTCTCGGCCCCCGGTGCCCAAGGGAGTGCAGCCAGGCCCCTCCACTGCAGCCCCCCAGCCACCTGTTGGCCGTGGGAGGGCAGCCAGGCTGAAGAAGAAGCCACAGCTCTACAACCCGTGACAGTAGGTGGCTAATACTGCCATGGGGCTACACACCGTGCGTCGTATGTGCCCCCCCTCCCATCCCCAGCAATAGGCTCGGAGGTAACGGCAGGACGTGCCAGCACGATTAGCAGCATATGTACCACTGCAGCTATTTGAATAAAAATGCTTCCGCTACTACCACCACATGTGTTGCAGAGTCATGGGGGGGGGGAGTCCTCGTCCAAGAATGACAGTGCAAAAGCAAGTACAAAACATAACTTTTAATGTGAACAAACAGTGCAAACAAAGAACACGTGGAACCCCAAACCCCAACATACCATACAAACTAGTCGGAACTGTCTCCCCCGCCCCCTCCCTACACTCCCCCTGCTCCACAACAATCATTTGGTGTGGTCCCTCAGCCTCCTCGTCGGACCCCTCCCCCTCCAAGGCAACCCCTGCCACCTCCTCCTCTTCGTTGGTGGAACCCCGCACCCCTGGCCTGTCCACCGTGCCATCCCCCTCCTCTTCCTCTGGCCCTTCCGCCCCCCTCTGTGGTCGGTGTGGTGGTCTTGGCTGGGGTGACCCGCCGCAAGGAAGGTGTCCTGCTCCTCCTGCCGCTGGTGTGCCAGGACATCCTCCAAGCGCATGCGGAGCAGCAGCCACCGGAGTCGCCCCATCCCACGCTGGATGAAGCCCAGCCAGTAGTCATGGCGTTGCACTGTCGGGAAGACCACACAGGGCACATCAGGTCAGTCCGGGTGGCAAAGCAAAGGGCAGCCATATAGCCAGAAATGTCTCGGCTGGGCAACTGATCCATGGTATTGCACAGCCAGGCTGGGAATGCTATGGGACACGGCCATGGCAGTGCCCAACCCCTCCTCCACCGTCCCTGGGAGCACCCTGGCGGTTATGCAGCAGCCACCAGTGCACAGGGGACACTCATGGGTCTCACACACGTCCGCCATGGCACCCTCCAGGGCCCCCAGACACTGGGTAACCGTACTCCCAGAGGGTCCGGCTGCTGGTGGCAAGTGTGGCCTCTCCCCTGCAGGATGAAAGCAGCAGGTAAGTGGCCACTACCATCACCCCTGGGGGGACGAAGGGGGGTGCCTACCTGTATCGGTGTCTGGGGCGGAGCTGATGCCACCCGAGGCCATCCCACCCTCAGCTCCGGATGCAGGAAATGAGCAGGGAGTTAATGGGAGGGCAGGAAAAACCAGCTGGTAGGGCAGGCCACCATTGGGACCATGGCGCCAGACACTGCCACCCCCACCCAGGTGTCTTTGGTGGCCAAGCCACCCATAGTCGGAGTACCCATGTAGGGGCCCGGGGCACCACCACAACCCAGCACACAAGTGGCTGGTGGGTGCAGCCACCACGTACTGCCACAGGCCTCCACCGACCCCCTCACTCCCAACCCCCCAGGGGGACGGAGCATGGTAAATCGCCGCACACCACATCCACTTTACAGCAGCCACCTACCTGACTCCGCCGCACCAGCCTGGACTGGAGGCGATTGTGGTGATGAGACCAGTAGCACCGGCTCTAGAGGGGGGAAGTTGCACATAGGTACCGTGAGTGCCATGGGGCACGCGGCCCCACAAGCTGTTGGCACAGGTGCCTGCCAGAGGCCCATCGGACACGTCTGCCCACCAACTGCAGTGGCCTGCTAACAGACCCATCATGACACGCAGTCCATATGGTGGCCGACCACAGACGTTGCACCACCAGAAGGCATGTGTCTTGGGGCTCACCTAACACGTGGCACGCAAGCAGTGTTGTGTGTCCCACTCACCTTCCTCTTGTGGATCCTGGCCAGGGTCCAGAGGGGGTCCAGGGTCTTCTCGACAGGCAGGGGATGCCACCCTGACTCTCTTTGCACAAGGTCGCCCTGTGGATGGGGAGATATTGGGTGTGTTGGCACACCTGTTCACGGCAGCGCTGGGTGGATGCGGAAGGGGGGTTACTCACTGTTATGGGTCCGGTGGCGCCAATGAGGCTGCCCTCCTTGCTCCCAGAGCGCCCTCAGGAGGTCGAACCGGGGAGGGCGCTCCCCCCGTGGGGGTATGACCTCCCAGTCCTCGAGGGCATCAAAGAAGGCGACCTTCTCCCTTTTGAATTTAGCGCGTATCTGGTCCACCGACCGCCAGCACCCCTCCGTCCGCATGGCCTCGGAGACGTCTTCGAAGAGGCTGTGGGTATCCAGGTGGGTGGAGGTCATAACCCTGGGTGGCATACACTCTATCCACAGTACCTGGTCATCCTGAAGTGCTGGAGCCACTGCTCATCGCCCCAGATGTGTGTGATGAACTGGGTCCACCAGTCCTTGGATCTTGGGTACACCCACCAGTGGCGCCCTGGCAACTACTCTGCCAGACTAACGAGCCGCAGGGTATCTGCTGCCCTATGGGACTGGTGCCACCTTGCCCATGCTCGCCATCTGGCTGCATTTCTTGCAGCCGCAGTACACCTCTGTCTCCTCCTGGCAGCTGTCACCTCCTCCCACTGCTGCAATGCTTCCTGGTTCCTGCGCCTGTGTGCTGCCACTGCCAGGAACAGTTGTTACCAGGAGATCGTCCCCATCCTCCATTAGCAACTGTACGGTGAATTGCCGAGGCCCCGTCCCGTCACTCTCCGTCTCCACGGAGCCCTACGTGTGGATGTTGGTCTGTGTCCAGATGCGGTGTCCGTGCATGGATTCTCAGTCGTGCGCATGCTCGCAGTTCCAAGGTTTCGCTTTCCTCGTCATGTGCACACTTAGCTTCCAGTACGAAAAAAAAAATTACCCGGAGCATCTGGCGACATCTGATCGCACCATGCCATTTCTTCCTGGTCTTTGATGCGCACCAACATCGCCATGTGATCGCCGGCTATCGGTGTCTGCACGGCATCTCGGGAGCCGTCTGATCGCGATTCCGCAGTTATTTTTGCTGCAGCTCTAATTTGCCACCCTTCAGCGGTGGATCATCCGGCTCGTGTGGCAGGGACCTAGGCAGAGCAGCCCCCCCCCCCTAAATAATTGTTTAGCTTGAACTGGGAAAAACAGAACTGAAAATGAACTTCCCCCTTACACACCTCTTGAAGTAACCAGAAATTTAGCTTCCTTATTCCTCTAAACAGCAAATGCTGGGAGTATGCCTGCATCCACATGTTGCTGAGCATCCAGAAGTATCTGCAAAACCAGGTCATAGGCAGATTCAGGCAATTGTCTAGGGTGCCGGCCGGGGTGGGGTGGGTGCTAAAAGAGGCTCGGGACAGGTCCTGGCTGGGGCCAGATCAGCCGTGGCAATTGGTAGCCCTAGGTGGTGCCACCAGCCCCAGCTCTGCCACCTAGATGCCCTGCATAATCAGCGGTGGCTTGCCTGGTCTGCCTTTCCCCAGCCCCCAGTCAGAGGGAGGGAGGAAGGAAGAGCAGACAGCCACAGGTGGCCGTTGCTCCTTACCTACCCAGCTCCACATACACCTGGGTTGCAGTGGCTAGGTCAGGGCGGCTCTATGCTTGCAAGGCTTGCTGTGGGAGGGCACCAAAGTAATGAGCCACCTGGGGCACCAAAAGCCTTGGGGCCCACCATGGCTCTCCCGGCTGGCTATCAAACAACGCTGCGCCAGATGGATCATCGCTTCTCCAAGCAGAGCAATTCTTGAATGAATACAATATGTCACTGTGCAGAAAGAAAATTGTGCATGCACATATTGATATACTCAGCCAACCATACACGCCATGAGGTAATAGATTCACGAGAGGCAAAAGGTGTATTTTCCTTTTATTTCAGTAAAGGTGGGGGGGCCAGAACTTTGCATTGGAAAACGAGGATTTCCTTCCCTGTAAAGGTCAGGCTGAATCAAATGGTAATTCCTGTGCAGCTGTCCCTTTGATGTAAAAAGAAGAAGAATAAATCTCAGACTTGAGACTATCAGAACTTTGGGGGCTCTTGAAGAGAGAGACAAGTCTCTATATATTCCTTATACATGAATCCCCCTGCCTTAGGCTTGGGCCTGTACCCAGCAGGGCAAGGTCATAGCTGGTCTCAATGGAGAATAAGCAAGGCGAACAGGGTCTGTAATTTCGGGGGGGGGGACGACTAAAGGAGTAGGTTGTCCATCAGGACAGGCAGTCCGTGAGGTCACCCAGCGGTCAAAAGCAGCTAATTTCAAGCCTGTCCTGAGGCTGTGAGCTCAAAGCCTTGGAGTTCACTGTCCCTTGTCATTTCAGCCTCCTTTCCCCTTTGTAGTCTCTCTAGCTCCCCCTTTTCCCAAAGCCCTGGGAGAACATTTCCTCCTTAGCAGCTGTGTCTGCTCGGTACTTGTCATTATACAGCTGATTAGCGAATTCTCCAACCCCCTAACATGTTGAGCACCTACACACGAGAAGGCCAAGTGTTGATTGCGTGTGCACATGCATGCAAGCTGCTGCCACCATGGTCTGTGATAGACCTGCGCACATTCTTGTGAATGTAGGCTTTTATAGTTCTGTTTGCTTCTTTAGCAGCAGAGCTATTGCATTGCCCATGAAAGCGGCTGTGGCGAACTGTTTCTCCCATAATACTGGAATTCAGAAGAACCCAATGAACTTCACGAGTCTGTAGATACAGTGCATGAGGATGGACGACAGATGATCACGAAACGAATCCTTCGTGTTCAGAGATAGGAGTATACTTCTGAATATGAGTTTGGGGAGGGGGGTGCTACAGTAGCAGAACAAAGTTTGAGTCCGGCGGCACCTTGAAGACCAACAAAGTTTTATCTAAGGTATAAGCTTTCGTGTGCATGCACATTTCTTCAGATACATTGAAATGGAAGTGGCCAGTTCATACATCTAGATAGAGGATGAACAGCAAATTAGCATACAGCTTGAGTTGTTTGGCAGATGCAAGGACCAAACTGGAATAACAAGCTTATTTATATGGTCACCGTTTGTTTGGGTTTAACTCCAGGGAAATCACAGTGAAGAAAATAAATATATCAGAATCAGAGATTGATTGGCAAATGTACCCTTCTTAATTGTGGGATTCTGAAAGTAGTTAACTGAGACCCTGTTGTTACACTCCATCTGTCTTCTCTCAAGCATGGAGGCAACAGTACAGCAACCTCTTCTTTGAGGTGGCTTTGAACCTCTGTGCTTGTGGGCCTTCCAGCATTTCTTGGTTCAGTGTTATGGGGCATTTATTCTGTTTTCTTAATTTATACCCCCACCTTTCTCTCCAAGGAGGAGCCAAAGCAGCCTGCATCATTATCTTCTCTGTTTTGTCCTCACAACAACACTGTGAGGTAGGTTAGGCCAAGAGGTGCGTGACTGGCTCAAATTTTTCCGGCAAGCTTCTACAGCAGAGTGGAGATTTGGACCTTGGTCTCTGAGATCATGGTCTAATCTTCTAACCACTGCTCCATGCTCCATTGTACTATTTGCAGTCTCTCCTGCACCTACTACATTCTCCTGTGGCCCAAATGCCAGGAGAAGCTCCCATGGGCCTTTGTCAGGTGTGGAAACACCTGTGCATTGGGTACACTTTTTTTTAACCTCTTTGAACTGGAACCAGGAACCTTGTGGTCTGTGCCTAGGAAACTACTATAGCTTCTGCCTACTCAGGCCTCAGAGTTCAGAAGGGGATAAACAGGTGTGTGCGACATTGGTCCCAATGTGGTATCGTGGTTAGAGTGTCAAGTTAGGACAGGGCTCCCCCAAGTGGAGCAGGCGGGGCTTTTGCCCAGCATGGCTTCTGATTGGCCACTGGAGCTTTGATTGGCTGTGAGGATTTTTAAAAAGGCTCCACCTCCTGCAACAGCCATTGTTTGGTGTAGTGGTTAGGAGTGCGGGCTCTAATCTGGGAGAACTGAATTTGATTTCCCCACTCCTCCACATGCAGCTGCTGGTGTGACTTTGGGTCAGTTACAAGTTCTTTCAGAGCTGTTCTCTCAGAGCTCTCTCAGCCCCGCCTACCTCACAGGGTGTCTGTGGTGGGGAGGGGAAGGGAAAGGAGATTGTCAGCCGCTCTGAGACTCCTTCAGGTAGTGAAGGGTGGGGTATAAATCCAATCTCCTCCTCTTCTTCTATCACTCTGTGTCAGAATTGCAAAGGAACCCACAGGTTCAAAAAGGTTGTGGATCTCTGGACTTCGATCTGGTAGATTCAAGTCTGAATCCCCTCTCTGCCTTGGAAGCTTGCTGGGTCACTTTGGGCCAGTCACTCTCTCCAGTTGACATACCTCACAGGTTTGTTGTGATGATAACATGAAGAGGAGGAGAATGATGTAAGTTGCTTCTGGTCCACATCAGAAAGAAAAGCAGGGTGTAAATGAAATAAATACACAATGAACAATACCTGAGTGAGCATTGGTCCCTGTGATCAGCAGGTGTTATGGATTGGTGAGGTCATCACCGTGTGAGCTTGCGTTATCAACAAGCAGTTCTTCCTTGTTTTCTTTTTGACCCAAGTTAGAATTGACCTTTGAGTAACTTACATCAGGGATCCAGGTGTCAGCAAGCTGCCATAGAAGTCTGTGTATAGTAAAAA
The DNA here is from genome assembly GCF_001447785.1 of Gekko japonicus. Taxonomy (NCBI): domain Eukaryota; kingdom Metazoa; phylum Chordata; class Lepidosauria; order Squamata; family Gekkonidae; genus Gekko; species Gekko japonicus. The sequence goes on from NW_015168072.1 coordinate 721,264, forward strand.
ACCCCTTTTTTAACCCTCCGTCGGCATCTGCGCATACCTATTGTAATAGGCTCTATATGTCTGCTTGTCTCATGCATTCTTTCCTGTGAACGCTAGCGTACGCTTATCTGCAAGGTCAACAGGTGTGGAGAAGAAGAAGCTTGACTTAGACTATAATGAGTTAGAGTGTGTGAAGTAGTAATTGTTTATCTTTATAGAAGACGTTGCTTCTCAGGCTTTGAGCGCGAATCTGAGAGTCCACCCGCGCGAGCGGGAACCAAGTCCATTGGTTATTGTCTTTTTGAATGTGTTTCATTATCCCATGTTCAGCCTGACCCAGGTATTCTAAACAGTGAACTTGCTCCTGTTCTATCATGGCTTCAATAAAATACTACTTTGTTTAAACGTGTATTGGACTGATAGCTGTGGGGATCGGACACCAGGCTGGGGAACACCCACCCAAGGTCTGGGTTTGGGTCTGATCCCCTAGTGATCTTGCCAGGCTCAACACCCATTTCCCTAATTCGCCGCTGGCATAGAAGTGCTAGACTCCTTGTAAACCTTTGGAACAGCCTAGAAGCCCAGTTCACACAAAAAAATATCTGTGGGAAAGAATGATTTGTCACGCAAAGCACACATGGACTTGCCAGTTCTCACGTCGTGTCTCATGTGAAGCCGATTCCCAGCTTGGCCCCTGACAGGAGGTTTGCCAGTCATATGCCCATTCATTCTGTGAGGCACTGTTTTTAATATTCACAGTGTCAGGCAAGAAGAAGAAGAGGAGATTGGATTTATACCCCGCCCTTCAATACCCAAGGGAGTCTCAGAGCAGCTTACAATCTCCTTTCCCTTCCCCTCCCCTCCCCACAACAGACAACCTGTGAGGTAGGTGGGGCTGAGAGAGCTCTGACAGAGCCAGAGTCTTACAGCAAGTCTTAGAGCAGGTTTCCCCCATGGCACCCTCAGACACCTTTCCTGGCACCCATGATATGTTTTTAGGAAGTGGGTGGGGCCACATGGGTCTCTCGCCCAGCAGGGTTTCTGATTGGCCATTGGAAATCAGATTGGCTGGTCAAAGTAAAATGACATTGTTTCGGTGGCAGCTGCCATCGCAGCTTTGTTTACAGTCTCTCACTCCTTTCCCCAAGTGTATATTTTAAATTACTCCCCTTCTCCCCTGCACTTTGGTTTCCTCTATGTGCTTGGCTCCACCTCCCAGGGCAGCCATTTTGTGGTTGTGCCCACCACCCTGTGTCAGAATTCCAAAGATGCCCACAGGCTCAGAAAGGCTGGGGATTCCTGTCTTAGAGTGGAATCAAATTGACATGAGATGTAAAGAGAGAAAGAGAGAGAGACACTGGGATGGGAAGCCTAAAGCTTTGAAAACATTTTTCCCCTTAATGCTTTAGTGAGCCACGTTTTTTTGGGGAAACCATTTTGGCAGTCTCTGGAAGCCTAACATTAAAATGGTGGCTGAGCCACATAGACCATCTGCAAACTGCTGAACTTAAGAATTGCTTGGGATTGATCCCTTTGAAGGACAGATAGCAATCTGCACAGGATAGGCTCTAATAACCACCAAGATCATGACCAGTGTGCAGGATCAAATCAGAGATTCACAAAGAGAAAACCACGCAAATTTGTAAGGAAGTACAGGAAATTAGCATTACTATGCAGCTACACTAGGGCATTGGCAAAAATACCCCCCATTTTTTTCAATTTAGTGGCACAAGGCTGAAAAAAGCTCCCCAGAACTTTTGTCAGAGGACTCCTCCCCCATACAAATTGCAGCCCTGTGCAAAATGCGTTGGAGTTACAGCCAACTTTGCACAGGCGCTCACGCGCACACGCACAAACACACATGCTGCCAATGATCAAAGCTTGCAATGCCAGTGTCAGCGGGTTCTATGGCGTATACTGTACATTCAACATGTTCCCCCATATTATGAGATCGTGTGATTCTTTCCCATTTTTCAGAGTGACCAATAACACAATAATTTATTAAATTTTATTTTAGACCGCCCTTCCCCAGAGGGACCAGGCTCAGGGCTGTGTATAACATAAATATCATATAAAAGTAAAGGTAAAGGTTCCCTTGCTCGAAAGCCAGTCGAGTCCGACTCTAGGGTTGCAGTGCTCATCTCCGTTTCAAAGCCGAAGAGCCAGCGCTGTCCGAAGACGTTTCCGTGGTCATGTGGCCGGCATGACTAAACACCAAGGCACACGGAACGCTGTTACCTTCCCACCGAAGTGGTACCTATTTATCTACTTGCAATTTCTTGCTTTCGAACTGCTAGGTTGGCAGGAGCTGGAACTAGAGACGGGAGCTCACTCCATCATGCGGCACACTCGGGTCTCGAACTGCTGAACTACTGACCTTCCACAGCCTGCAGTTCAGCATCTTAACCACTTGAGCCACCACAGCTCCTAAATATCATATAAACACTATCAAAACAGTTAAAACCACAGTAATGCCTAAAGATGGCATTAAAATTTCCTGATGGTGTCACTATTAAAACAGTTAAAACCACAGTAATGCCTAACGATGGCATTAAAATTTCCTGATGGTGTCATCACTGGCCTCGTGGGGAGGTGGGGGACAGGAGTGCCAGAAAAGAAAGAACCATCCTTGTCCTCAATCAAATGCCTGGCGGAACATCTCTGTATCAGATCCCACAGAGTACGGATGTTATTCAGCAGAGAATTCCACCAGACAACTCTCGGGCCAGGGACCACCAGCAGAGTTTGACCAGCTGAGCACAGTATTCTCCTTGGGGTATACCAGAAGAGGTGGTCCTGAAGATATGTAGGTCCCGGACCAGCAGAGAATCCCCCAGTGCTGGTCAGTATGGAAAATGGGGCTTTGCAGCTGCTTGTCAGTTTAAAAAAAGGCTGGTCAGTTTCAACATCAGTTCCCCCCCTTTGCCTGCCTTCCTTTCTGTTCCCTTTCATTCAACAAACGAACACTAAAATGCATGCGCAAAACCTGAACCACGAGGATTTAAATGGAAGGTGCTTCCTGGACGCTACTGTGCAGCTGCGATTGGGCAATTGCGTAATTTAAAGAAAAAAATTGGGCACCATTCCCCACACGTCACAAGTGACATTCCACCTCAGTTTAGAAAAGTGGGTTTTTTAAAATTGTAGCTGCAGAATAAATACGCATGGTACGTAAGGCAGTCACAGAATCCGAAAACAAGATTAAAGGCTTACTGCTCTGAAAATCTGCAGTAAGATGTCCATTGTCACTGAAGGTCCCATCCAGTGTAGATTTGTGTGAATTAGCCACTATTTTACTGCTCTGCTCAGATGCTGCTTTTTAAAATACCCTATTAACATGAAAAACTGCCAGCCAGTAAAGAACTAATGCATTGGCTAGAAAAGTATTAACCCATATCAAATTTATATACAGAAGAACAAATTTCAAACATTTGAAATCTCCTGAAATAGTCTGATTTGGTACAGTCCACTAATTTCCATCTCATTCTGCTTCTGATATAGACTGAGCCTTAGGGCACAACTAAGCTTTAGGGCACAGCTAGGCAATATGGCGTCTCTGGGAACAACCAGGGGATGCCACGGCCATTTTACCATAGCAATTCTGTTGCTTTAAAAATGCCATGTAGGCCCCATCTTGCTGGGGACCATGGCATTGGGGGAGGGGCTCCTGTCCACCTCCCCCCTGCTGTTTTTTAAGAGCTCAAATTACCAGCAGGTTGGGCTATTGAAAAACACCACTGGGCGGGAGAGACAGGAGCTGCTTTGCCTTCCAGCCCTGTGGTCCGGAATAGGATTAGGCCCCTGTGGCCTTTCAAAGCAAGGGAATGCCTGTGGTAAGATGGCTGCCGCGTCTCTGGGTTTGCCTGGCTTCTTTTGCTTTATCTCCTGGGTGTCACCTGGGGAGGGGGGCAGTCCTTGATTTTTCATCCAGAGTTGACTTGTCCACCCTCCCTTGGTGACATCAGCAGCCAGTTATGAGTGGTCTGATTTCTGCCCTTCACCCCAGGTCTCTGACTTGGTTTCTCTCGCTGCGGGCTCCTGGCCTCCCTTGTTAACTGGTACAGTCAACGTCTCCAAATCGTGAGTCCTGCCAAAGTACTGTAGATGCCAGGGCTTAATTTGCCCTGCAGCTTTCCAGGCCACCCAAGCTGTGGTGGAGTGGGGGTTGCCAATTTCCAGGTGGTGGCTGGAGATTTCCCACTGTTACAGCTGATATTCAGGCAACAGAGATCAGATCCCCTGGAGAGAATGGCCGCTTTAGAAGGTGAACTCTATGACATCACATTCCTTTGAAGTCTCTCCTCTCTCCAAGCAGTGCCCTCCTCAGGCTCCACCCCAAAATCTCCAGGTATTTCCCAACCCTAGATGGGGGTGACAGCCCTAGAATGTGTGAAATGGTGATAAATTTAAAAATGCTCCCAGACTGCCCTGACCTGGATAGCCCAGACAAGGCCGATCTTGTCAGATCTCGGAAGCTAAGCAGGGCCGACTCTGGCAAGAGTATTTGGATGGGAGACTTCCTTGGAATACCAGCAGTTGGGAGGTGTGGAGAGGCTTTATTCAGGCACCTCTCTGAATATCCTCCAGGCGCCCAGTAGGGGTCAGTCACCAGAGGTCACCAGGACTTCCGAGTGCATGCACACATATTTTAAAAAATGCTCCCAGACCATGCACATGAATACATGAAGCTTCAATGTACTGCGTCAGACCCTGGCTCTATCAAGGTCAGGCTTGTCTACTCTGAGTGGCAGCAGTGCAGGCTGAGGGGGAAGGGTTTCCCTTCACCTACTAACAGAACCTCTTCCAAAACAGAAGTTCTAGGGACAGGACTTGGGACTTTCTGCGTGCAAAGCAGGTGCTGTGCCATTGACCTGAGTGTTCTGCATCACCTCCGACCTGATCCTTTTAGCTGGTGATGGCAGGTATTGAACCTGGGACCTTCAGCATGCCAAGCAGGAGCTCTACCACTGAGCCACAACCCCTCTTCTTTACAGACAGTTTGCCTGTCTCTCAAGGATGGGGGAAACAGCTAGCTCTTTTCCTAGTTTTCTAGAGATCACAACTCTCTTCTGGAAAAGACTCCCATCTAGACATGGCACTCAACAGTCTGGCTATGATTTAAAAAAACAACAACAGGAGGTTGGAAATGTCATAGGGATCATGTATAACTGTGGTTGCCAACCTCCAGGTGGGGTCTGGAGATCTCTCAGAATTGCAACTGACCGCCAGGCGACAGAGATCAGTTGCCCCGGAGAAAGTGGCTGCCTTGGAGGGTGGACCCCATGGCATTGTACCCTGCTGAGGTCTTTCCCCACCCCAACCCTGCCCCCCCAGGCTCCACCCCCCCCAAATTTCCAGTTATTTCCCCACCCAGAGCTGGCAAACCTATACATAACCCCTTTCCTTCTACCTGTTTTTCCAATCAAAATCAGTTTCCCCAAACTGCCTTCCCATCTGTGGGTGAAAAAATGGGGGTACTTCTGGTCTTGTCATCCCATCCTTGAACCATCCCCATTTGGTACAACTCGTTTCCTTCCGTGACCCTTATTTAAAAAGACAGATGGAAAATAATAGAGATCTTTTGAGCATGCACAGAGTGCTTTCCCCTTCCCCACTGAGCATCTGCAGCTGGCAGGGCTTCCGTGTAACACCCAAATCCTGGCACCTCCCCTTTTTTAGAATAATCAAGTATTGCCTCTATCTCCTGTGACAATATTCTGATCATTTGAGTCCTTTAGAACTTATGCTGGCACTCCATAAAGGACCACACCTGCTCGATTTCACCAGTGTATAATACACATTACAACAAACATTCTAAGACTCCTATGTACGATGGAGCATGAAACTCAGCCGTGCAGCCTTGTCAGACTGAGCCTAGAGGTTGTGCGTGGCATTGACCCATGCTCCTCCTCTTCCCCCCCCCCCACAGCAGCTGAAAATCATACACATGTATCTCCTACCCTCTCTGACCTTGGGAGGCAAATTTAGGAGGATTTATTAGTCTGTGCACGGCAGCCCGAAATATGGGAAAGCATCACTTTTGGTTTAAAAGAGAGGGGGTGGGAGAGACACTTGCTGCTGTGTTCGCATTGTGTGTAATAACATTTTGCTTGGCCCATTCTCCTTAATTCAATTGATATTAATTATGGTGTATTAAGAGAGCTCTGACGGTAATGCTTTTCCATATGGATTTCCACCCATGAATCATTTTAACTCCGGTGGCTCTGGTTAATGGGGGCCCTATGGAAAGAAAATATTACTAATGAGTTACAGTGCAGCTCTCGCATGATCTCTCTCCCCCCCTCCCCCGCTTCAACACCCCACAAGCCCGCTCTGAAATTTCAACAGCGCAAAGCAGCTGATGAAGTGTTTGGATCCGCAGGCTTATTCGAACAGCTTAGAAAATAGATAAATTTTTCTTCTTTCTGTGATGGCTTCATTTATTCACTTTTTTTTTTTTTTTGCAATAATCTGATACAGGCAGAAGAGTTAACATTTGGAAGGCTCATTTGTTTTCTGTGTTTGTCACTGCTGGAAGAAGACTAGATCCCTTCCCCCCCCCCCTTCTTAGCCTTTTGCACATAGAAAAATTCGTCCAGCAATGGTTACAGTGCCATCTGCTTGTGACTTTGAGGTTGACAAGCGTTTCCAGTCTTTTTTCTTAAAAAAAAATCCAAATTGTCGCTTTCCCCCACAAAAGTCTCTTTACCAGTGTTCCCTCTAAGCTAATTAGTGTGAGCTAGCTCACAGCTTTTTAGCCTCCGGCTCACACATCTTTGCCTTAGCTCAGGAAGGATGGCTCCAGAGCAGCCTAATTTATGCATCAGCCAAATGGCTCGCTCACAACTTTAATGCTAGTAGCTCACAAAGTAGGATTTTTTGCTCACAAGACTCCACAGCTTAGAGGGAGCCTTGCTCTTTACCCCAACGCAAAGAACTGCTAGAGCAGTACAAACTCCGGGTGTCTGCCAAATATGCCCAGGGATAATTGGCAGGTGGTGCGCATAGTTGTGGTCAGGTGGCTGAGTGGAGGGATGCAGTTGCATACTTTCTGCCACGTTGCTGGATGTGGCCTTGGGTTAAAGGTAGGGGAGGAAGGGGTTTTCAAACAAGCCATATTCTGGGAAGTGCTCTTCCACTGCTTCCCCCAAGGAGCTCAGGGGGGCCTGCACCTTTCTTCTGTCCTCCATTTTATTCTCATCACAACCCTTCAAGATAAGTTCAGGCTGGGAGAGAATGACTGACCTGTGAGACTCGTGACTAAGTGGGGATTTAAACTAGGGTTGCCTGGTGCTCCCTGGCCACCAGTGGGGGCTGGAGGGGTATAGGGTTGCCAGCTCCAGGTCGGAAAACTCCTGGAGATTTGGGGATGGAGCCTGAGGAGGACAGGGACCCTCAGTGGGGTAGAATGGCATAGAGCCCACACTCCTAAGCATCCATTTTCTCCAGGTGAACTGATCTCTGCAGTTTGGAGATAAACTGTAATTCCTGGGAATCCCCAGATCCCACCTGGAGGTTGGAACCGCTATACCTTGGTCTCTGATCCCAGGCCCTTCCTCACTGCACCACACCGGCACTGTGTTTGTCACATCCCAGGAGAAAGGGGGTTGCACGAGTGTCAAACACCGCCTCCCTGTGGCTGTTTAGGGTCAGGAAAACAGCATGGCAGAAGGCTTTATTTAAACATTTAGAATATCTCTGCACCATGTCTTTGGAGTCCTGCCTCTGAGGTGGCTTACTAAAATAATATATAAAGCAACAAGCTATTAAGTTCCCTCTTCCCGTGGGGAACAGTTCGGATCCTTAATTGTGCCCCATGCATCCAGGACTCAAGTTTTGCCTGGCAACTCCCAGCACACATTTGCTTCAGTTGACCTGCGCCTGCTGACAGGAAGGGGAAGTTACATCAAGGGAAAGTATTTCATAAGCATTTTCAATGAGTGAACAAATTCGAATGGGGAGAGACAGTGAGCAACGCTAGGGAGTGGTAATGGTACTTCATCTAAAGGGGACCTGTGCTTTCTGAAATAGGGGCAGTGGATCAGAGTGTTCAACTCCAGATCCTAAAAAGTCTGCAGTTGGGAGGACTAAGTTCATTCTCTGAACAAATTCTTCCAACTTTTTTTTAAAACACTGAAGATCGGGGGGGGGGGCGAACCAGTTGAATCAGGGAAGAGAGAGAGGTACTCATATTGTATCTGTCTTCTCCCTACCCAGCATGAGTAGCAGCTTAGGCCAAGGGAGTCTTTTGGGAAGAGGGTTAGAATCTAGCCCATTAGCACCATAACAAGGCTAATTTCACACACGTTGGAGAATGCACTTTCAGTGCACTTTAGTAGTTGTCTGCAAGCAGATTTCCCTGTTTCGCACAAGATTGCTAAAGCACATTGAAAATGCATTGTCGTGAAATTAGCCCAACAAGAGTTTCAGGGGATAAGCTTTGAAGAGACAAAACTCCTTTCATCAGATTAGCCATCCCCTTTCCAGTTCCCTCTCTCCCATACCTGTTTTGCAAGGTTACAGAAAATATTTTGAGGATCCAGTACTGGATCTCCTACGTAACACATTTTGTGGCCATAGTTTGCTGTCAGTGATCGCACAGTTGTTTAATTTCTAAAAACAGGATGCACTGGGGTTTAAACCACTGTGAAATGATACCTACGCCTTGGTTAGGAAGCCGTTTCTGCCTAATCCCCAGATGTGTGGTGGTTATAGTGAGAACAGCGCTCTGCACTTCCTCCAAAGTACTCTGTTTATTCACAGGTCTCTGGAACACCCATGCTTAGGGGGGAAAGGGTGTAGCGGCATTAATTTTAATGGGGGATTCCCAGTGTATTTAGCTCTGCGCCTTTGCCAAAGTGAAGCTAATAGATCTGAGGTTCTCTGTAAAATTTTACAACGATGCTTACAGTTTTCAAGATTGCATTAAATGTGCAAGGATACGATTATCCGTGTTCCTGCCCCTTTACACAAAGCTGTATACACACACACACACGCCTCTTTATTTATAATGGCTACCATTTTCCAGTTAACAGTCTAAATAAAAGAACCATTTCATAAAATGCCTTATTCATATTAGATAGCAATTACCATTCCTTGCCATATTCCTTAATAACCTCTTATAAAGCAGGTTATAAAAGTCACCGGTAATGATGGCCAGGGGGTGTGGGGGTGGCTTTTCCGAGCAAAGCATACACGCTAATTATGGTTTGCGTGCACATCAGTAATGAAAAAAAACCACCCAGTTGTTTCTTCCCGGGGATATATATTATTAGGGATGGATGCATTAATTGATTAATCAGTGTAGCTAATTGAGGAATTCATTGGCAGCGATCCTGTGTACTTTTTCAGTTGATTTCCATTGAAGTTACTACCACATGAACTAGGCACAAGAGTAATTGATTTCGGCTAATTGATTTGAGTGATTGATGGCCAGCCGTTCTGCTGTTGAGGATGCTGTGCTTTCAAAGAGGCCAAAATGTTTTTGCTCTTGTGGTTCCCTTGATTGCATTCTTTGTTTTTGCATAAGCGCCGGACTGGAGCCGCTTCACACGACCATTTCTGAACCCAAAGAGTCGCTGCTAGGAGAGACTCCTCTGGGGTAATCACGTGGTAAAATGGTCTTGTGAATGCGCCCCTGTGTGATGGGATCTCTGGTCATC
>NW_015168072.1:730952-757449 GCF_001447785.1 Gekko japonicus
ATTGGGATGTTGTCAGTGCCCTAAGCCCATGCAAGTCTTCAGTCTGTGACCTTTGGTGATATATGATTCACTCCAGCATATTAATTTTAAATATTCTGCTCTGAATAACGGCAGACGGTTCCTGAGGTTGAGCCTGAACTCGGGCTAAAGGAGGTCAGCTCGCCATATAAGAACCACTAGAATGCTTTTGTATGTGACATGCAGCTTGTTCTATAGTCACCAAAAGACAAGTCCCCTTGCCCTAAGGACCTAACTTGTGGGGGAGGCAAGGGATGAAGGGAGAGGAGAAAGAAACAGGCAACGAATATACTAAACTGAGTTGCAGATACATGGGTTCTGAAGAAGACTTATCCGTTAAGCTGATGGCTTCATAGAAGAGGCAGATTTGCACTGGTAGAGTGGAGCTGTAGTCTTAAAAGACAGCAAGGGAGAGTGAGTGGAGCAGGAGGCTTTTGGGTAGCTTCGGCCAACAGAGTTACAGTGCAATCCTTTTTCCTGAAAGTAAGGTCAATTGAATACAACTCAGTAAGCTTCTGAGAAGATCTGCTTAGGATTGTTCTCTTAGGTCCCGTTCACACGAGGGGATTTGGGCCGGGAGCGGGACGGTTCGGGGGCGGAGCAAATGGCCGCGATCACACCACAACATCTGGGAAGCGTAGTGCTTCCGTCCCCGAACTGGCCCATCCATGCGATAAACCGCTTCAAGTTGGAACCACCTACTTTTGGTGGGAGGGACGGATCGGGGACGGGCAGGCAACGATTCCCAGATGTTGCCGTGGGATCGCGCCCGTTTGCTCGGCCCCCGTTCCATCCCGCTCCCGGCCCAAAACGCCTCGTATGAACAGGGCCTTAGAAGAGCAAAGATCTTGGACAGAGAGGTATGCAGGGGGTTAAGGCCATAGAGTATTTTAAAGATGGGCACATTGGTGCTGAGAAGGAATAGGAAGTCAGTGAAAGGGTCTGAGGATGGGATGAGGGATGAGAGAGGGGAAAGATTTTGGCAACAGAGTTCTGCTTAGAGGCAAGACTTAGAGGCCTGAAGTGCGACAACGGAAGGCCAAAGAGGCGAAGGTGGTGTTTGGTTTAATTGCTGTTTTTAATTGTCTTATATGTGTGCATATTTTTAAAGTTGGTTTTCATATTTTTGATTGTTCATCACCTTGAGGAGCCTAAGTTGGGTGGAGAGGCGGCAGCAGAATCTTTTGAATCTTAAGAAAGGAAATGGAAATCCACTGCAGTGACATAGAGCTTGTTTATATGGACCAAGTTGGGGCTTTTATTCAAGCAACCAGATAAGATGCACATAAATCCTGAATGTGGACTGGATATATTGGGAGCACGTAAATAAAACTGTGATATGAGAAAAGAAACGACCTACATCAAGCAGTCGTAGGGATCAAAATGTGGCAGCTTAGTCCAACCTCTGCTTACTATCACATTATCCCAGACAGCATGCTATGTGCGGAGAGCAATGTTTTTATCCAAAAAAGGTGCCTGAAGGATAAATTGTAACTGATAACTCAAGCAAGTGAGCCAAACCACATACTCTGGCAGAGAAAGGGTAAAGATGCATGTAGGGTTCTTCAGAGCAGCCACTGTATGTTCTTTAGTCATAGTGCAAGCTTTGCTTTCCAACCTGCCTTAAATGCATACATAATCCCAAGTGGAATTGTGACATCAGCCTTCAGACTTGCTACTCTCCAAACATGCTAGGCAGCCTGTCTATCTTTTTCTGTTTTAAAGTTTAAAGAGGTGATGCAGAAGCTTGTTCATCTCTGACCTTACAAAAAATGTTTCCAAACATTAGAATAACAGCAGTAAAACCGCTTTTGGTGACTGGAGGCAGGAAGTGTATTGATGGTGGTCCCAGTGTTAGCCAGTAGGTACTTACCACAGCCAGCTTGCCACTGTTTTAACCCAAACCACCCAACATAAAGAACAGAATTTCTTCTCACTATTCGCCTGATAGTAGAAAAACATGCACAAGTTTTTGTAGGCATCTACCAGTACTTCCCATTTGCATCTATCACTCTTATATTTTATACTTCTCTTCACCCAAACAACAAGTTTTACTCATACACACACACAAAATGATATCACTGTTGTTATTTGCATCCAATTCCCTCTTTTGGAAGGAAGGGGGAATCCCTCAAAATATAAAAAGGCGAGGAACGATGTAGGAAGAAACAGGCAGAAACTGCCGAGTGACACGCTAATTCGCCGGCTAGTTGGGAAATATGGCTGTGTCAGTCTGATTTCATTTATACACTTTATTTTATTGAGAAATATTGGCTAAAATAAATTTTCTAAACAAATGTAATAGCTTTCCTCCATTTCCCCCCCTAGTATGTCGCTGGCTCTCCCCCCCCCTTTCATATCAGTGCAAGAGAGAATGAAATGTTGGAGGGGGTGAAATAATTGCAAATCACTTAGCTAAGCAAATACTGGAATGTAGAGAAGTGTGTGTATGTGTGTGGGGATTTTAAGAACATTAGAATAACAATGGGGCATTTCTTTAAAGCTTATGCTATCTGATCATGCTATTATTTTTACCGTTATTAATATTACCATCGAGGGCCATAAAGTGCAAAGCTGTAGATGGAATGTGCCGCCATCCTAGCGTGGTGGTGGTGGGGGAACCCTGTGATAAATTTCTTAGAGGAATGGCTATGCGTTTATTCAGGTCCCGTCCTCCTCCCCCTGTACACCTAAGCCCGTATTTCTGCTGAGTTTATTTAGCCATACATTTGTATTTATAAGGATGAGCGCATATACTAGCAGTAAATGGGCTAATCTGTTTTAGCAATGTGAAAAGTGGGAGGCTGATGGGCAGGCAGAGAGCTTGGAGAGTGGGGAGGTCTAACCGCAAGTGTGGCTTTTTGCAGCATGCTTCTGTTTGGATGCGTTGCACCGCTCAGGGTTATATCTGTCAGCTTTACGTATTTTCTCACTTGTCTGTGCCAGAGTCAGGGCCCTGGAGGAGAGCCAGTGGTGGAAGAGTGGCGTTGTTGAGGCCAGATATTATAAGGGGGGGATCCTTGTGAATAAGAATTTAAGGTTCATTCAGGTTATCATTCTCTGGCCCCGGTCACATGGGCCAGATAACGCAGGGGTGAGGTGTGGCTGTTTGCCCCGGAGCAAAATTAAGCGCGTTAGCCCGATCACACGGTCTCCCGAGTCTTCGCGCTTTGGCAGTACGCTAGCGATCACACGGAGATGCTGGAGTGTGGCAAAGAAGCAGTGCGGCAAGCGTTCCGTGTTTGTGCGCATGCGCAGTTCCACGGAGCAGCACTGCTTCCAGTTTAGTGTTTGTGTGCATGTGCTTAGGAAGACCATCTGGTTTGCGATGGGACTTGGACGGGCACCAGAAGCCACGGGATACTAGTGCTCCCACGATCAGACGCCCGCCCCTGCAGCGCATTTTCCGGATACTACTGCACTTTCCGAGGTATTTTTTTTACTGAGCATCTTCGGCGGGACGCCACAGGTTGGCTATGGGTTCCCTACGTTTCCCAGATGTTGCGGTGTGATCTTGCACCGAAAATCCACCTACCAGTCTTGCCTTTAGTGTGGCAAATCCTCCGTGTGAACGAGGCCTCTATCTATCTATCTATCTATCTATCTATCTATCTATCTATCTATTGGATTTATACCCCACCCTCCCCGCCGAAGCAGGCTCAGGGTGGCTTACATAAAAGTGTTAAAACAGTTTAAAACGCATACATACATAAAACGCATCCAGTACATATATATTTCCTATGCGACAGCAGTCATAATCCCATATTTTCTTAACAGGAGTCAGTCAGTACAGACTTAGGTGATACAAACAATCCCGGGGAGGCTCCAAGTTATCAAGCTGTTAAGTGTGGTCCAATGCCTGGCAGAAGAGCTCCGTCTTGCAGGCCCTGAGGAATTGAAGTAAACTCCGCAGGGCCCAGGGTGTCTTCATGGAGTTCGTTCCACCGGCGCGGCGCTGCCTCAGAAAAGCGGCATGACAGCGGCATGCCAGAAGCACACAAATTTGGGCACCACGGGGCCTCTGTTCCATGATGGTTTTGCTCTTAACACTTTGGTAATCGGCCTCTAAATCAGGGGTCCCCAGCATGGTGCCTGGGGGCGCCATGTCACCCACCAACAGCTTTCCATCCTGGCACTTGCCAAGTATTTCTAGAAAGTGGGCGGGGCCAGGTGGGGCTCTGCCTGGTAGGGCTTCTGATTCCCCATTTGAACTAACACTACAGTTAGGGTTGCCACCCTCCCTGGTTTGGCAAGGGACCCCCGCTTTTTAGAGGTTGTATCCGCCGCTGGCCAGCTGGCCAACGGGGGAAGCCCCGCCCCCAAGCCCCAACACCTGCAGCCACCCCTCTCCCTTCTCCCTGCACTTAAAGGGGCTCCCTTAAAGTGCAGGGAGCTGGCGTTTCCCCGCACGCCCATTGGGTGAGAGGGCGGGGGCGGACGTCCCCAACGTGATGTCCCTCCGGGAATGCCCCCCAAAGTCCCCCGCTGGGGGTAAAATGGACATGGCAACCCTAACTACAGTATTGGTTTTATTCTTTCTCAGACTCCTCTTTCCCAGCGTACTTCTAAAATGTATTTCTCTCATTCCCTGCAGTTTGGCCTCCTCTCTGTGTGTGGTTGGCTCTGCCTCCCACGGTGGCCATTTTTAAGGTTGTGCCCCCACCCTGTGTCAGAATTTCAAATGTGCCCACAGGCTCAAAGAGGTTGGGGGCCTCCCTGCTCTAAATAGAAGAAGAGAAGAAGAGATTGGATTTATACCTCGCCCTTCACTACCCAAGGGAATCTCAGAGCAGTTTATGATCCCTTCCCCTTCCTCTCCCCAAAACAGACACCCTGTGAGGTGGGGCTGAGAGAGCTCTAAGAGACCTGCCCTTGAGAGAACAACTCTGAAAGAACTTATGACTGACCCAAGGTCACGCCAGCGGCTACATGTGGAGGAGTGGGGAATCAAACCCAGTTCTCCCAGATTAGAGTCCATGTTCCTAACACCTACACCTAACTGGCTCTAAATATTATCTTGGGGGATGTGACTAGAGAGCAGCCTTCTACCCAGGCCATTCATCTGAAGTGTCAACCATATTACAAGAGCTGAATGGTAGGAGCACAGAGGAAAGGGTCCAGGCTGCCCAAGGAAAATGTGCAGTTGAATTGCAACCGACCCATGGCAGTCCCATCCGTGGGGCATTCTAGGCAAGAATGAGCAGAGGCGGTTTTGCCATTGCCTACCTGTGCATTACATAACATAACAGCGTTCCATGCACCTTGGTGTTTAGTCATGCCGGCCACATGACCACGGAAACGTCTTCGGACAGCGCTGGCTCTTCAGCTTTGAAACGGAGATGAGCACCGCAACCCTAGAGTCGGATTCGACTGGCTTTCGAGCAAGGGAACCTTTACCTTTACCTATGGTAGCCCAGTCATTATTGGACAGGGATTGGTCTAGAATGCACCAGTTATATAATACATGTGGGATCAAAACAAGAAACTCCTAAACTGATGACTAGCGTGACTGGAAAGGAGGCAGAGGAACCAAATGTTCCTGTAGACACTGGGGTAGATGTGGCTTCAGACAAGACCGCTAAATTGAGGAGGTGGGGAAGGATACCCAGAGCACAGGAGCAGTCTGGAACTAAGAGTGAACGAGAGACATCACAACAAACCATGGTTTATTTGAATTGTTTGTTTGTAGAACAAACTCTTGTTAGTCCAAAGTGGTAAGTAAGAAATCCCTGATCGTACATTAAACTGTGGTTTGGTCCTTCTCTCCCCCCCCCCTCCTGGTGGGGAGGATATCCTCCTCATATGACCATACAAGGGGCAGTAGTACTCAACAAAGTAACTTAGGGTTGCCAGCCCCCAGGGGGTGACTGGAGATCTCTCGCTATTACAACTGATCTCCAGGTGGCAGAGAGCAGTGGAGAAAATGGCTGCTTTGGAAATTGGACTCTATGCCATTATATTCCATTGAAGTCCCTCCCCTCCCCAAACTCCATCCTCCTCAGGCTCCACCCCCAAACATCTCCAGGTATTTCCCAACCTGGAGCTGACAACCCTAAAGTAACTCTGGTTTGTGCACTCAGACCTCACAGTTTGTACAAATTGTGGGCAACAACAAGCTACAGACTCTAGCTTAAAACTCCTGTTTGGTGCTAACTGGAAAATCTGTTTTGTTGGACTGTCATGCAGACATTATAACTAACCAGGGTTTGATCAAATTGCAATTTATGAGCTCCAGTTTATAGTGTTGTCTGAAACACTACCCAGTTTATAGTGTTGTTGTCTGAAACACTACCGTAGTTGTCTGTCAATTGTCCAGCAGCCCTGGTACCTGTTGATGCTGTTCACCCAATTTATGGCATATAAATCAACCTTTTTGCATAGCCTTCTTCAGGAACCTGATGTAATTGCATGCATTTCAATTTTTCATATGCGCGCATCAGCAGCTTGATATGGGCTGAAAATGGACTTTAAGGGGTGTGTGTGAGTCTCACCCACAAAGTTTGATTTATACATTATTTATTTTTATTTATGCATTTATTTATTTACGGCTTTGCTGCTATGCATATTATATGCCTTGAGCACTACAAATCCCATGATCCAGTGAAATAGGCAAGTGCAGTAAAAGATCCCCTGAATTCTGAGACGTATCTGAAAAATTCCAGAGAAAAATCTGTTCTATGACTCCAAATCAGCAGAATTTGGAGCGGACTCATCTGGGAAGTAAGTCATTTAAAGCTATACCAAATGTGCCACCTTCTCTGGAGAAGAGTATCCCCTGCATCAAAGGGCCCACCTAGACAGGAAGGAATACTACAGAAACTCCTTCAGTCACTGCATGGGAAATAATGAAGGATCCGGTCTCCAAATAAATGGTGTGCGATAACAGTCCCATTGACGAAAGCATGCGAACAGAGAAAGAAAGGTCACAGAACTGGCGGGGAAAAATATAATAAGAAAAATATATAAGTGTTTTCTTATGAGGAAAATATTATGAGTTCTTCCCCTTCTTCTCAGTTTTTATGGAAGGAGATTCTGCCAGTTCGCTCAGGAAAAAAAGAAGAAAAAGGAGTTTTAAAATGAGATTATGCACCTTCAGGGTGCCATTTGGAAGTTTTACTGTACTGAGATGACATGGGAGCTCTGGAATTAATATCCTGGAGATGCTTGAAACCTGCAATAGCAATTATTGTAGTACGTGTCCCTGGATAAATAATAGGGCCATTCAACTAATTAGCTCCAGTGATTTCAGCTCCCTGTAAATCCTTTCTCACCCAGCTATAAAAATAAGCCTAGGCAAACTTTTGGTAACAGAAAGGAAACTTCTTCTGGGGGAAGTGGAGAAGGAGAAGGAGGGCTTTCCCCCCTTTTGGTCTTAATTCACAATTGCCGTCATAACAACCATGCGATAGCAAGGGCTGGAAATATTAACAGGCTATTATATATATAAAGGCTGTTATTAATTGCCACTTAGCGGTAATAAAGCTATCGCAGGAAGCGCCGCCCTCGCGCATGCGCAGCCCCATTAAATTTTAATGGGAGACCTGCGCGTGTGAATTGACAGTCAGTCTCTGTCTCTCTCTGTCTCTCTGTCTCTCTGTCTCTGTCTCTCTGTCTCTGTCTCTCTGTCTCTGTCTCTGTCTCTCTCTGTCTCTCTGTCTCTCTGTCTCTCTCTCTCTCTCTCTCTCTCTCTCTCTCTCTCTCTCTCTCTCTCTCTCTCTCTTCTTTTTGTCCACTGGTTGTAATGAACAGATCAGACAGATTTCAGGACAATTTTCAGCATTTGACGTGTGTGGCAGGTCTCCCTACAGAGGCACCAGATGTTGCTAGGGGTGTGTGTGTGTAAATTCTTACAGATTGTTTCTCATAGCAGATGTTGTGTATCTTGATGGACAAAGGCAGGGTGACAGACCTTTGCTCTTCTACTTTGTTCTCCAACCCAATCAATGTGTATTATGTTGCCCTGACCTGGACAGTCCAGGCAAGCCCGATCTTGTCAGATCTCAGAAGCTAAGCAAGGCCAGCCCTGGCAAGTACTTGGACGGGAGCATACCAGGGCCAGGAGGCAGAGGCAGGCTATCAAGCCACTTCTCAGAACATCCTTCTCCATGCCCCAGTAGGAGTCACCAGATGTCACCATGACTTCCAGGCATGGGCACGCACACACAAAATGCAAAAATACCCCCCCCCCAAAAGTGTATTATGTTGACTGATGACACTGGGGAGTCAATGAGAACGTGCCCTTGCTTGATGACAATGCTTAATCGTGTCAGGGACTTAATCTGGGAGTCATGAGACCACAACTACATCCAGAAGCAAACCCCGAAACAAGTCACTTAAGCTAAGGAGTCCATCCCCAAATATAGCCACTAGTATTTGCTGAATAACATCACAGGAACTCAGGAAGGCAAGTCAAGACAAGAGCCTTTGGGTGAACAGAGTTCTGACCAATGTTCCCTCTAAGATGTGCGCATGAGCAGCCGCTCTTTAACACAGGAAGCTCCGCCCAGCAGCAGTGTGGAGCCACGCAGGGTCTTGCACTGCCCATTGCCCATTTTAAGATTACAGCAATCCTATTCTGCTTGGGATGTGAACAGCTCTGCTCCGGAAGGTGGATTAGAGGGAATATTGTTTCTGACTCTCCATGCAGGCAGGTAGATCAGAAAGCAGGTCAGGCACCCAAGGATGGACAGCCAAAGAAAGAGGTTGGCTTTGAGACTTAACTCAGCAATGGCAGCCTTCAGAGACGAATTGACTTCCAGGAAGGCTTTGCTGTGTAGTCTGAGAGTCAGGCTACGGCTAGTCAATAGTAACCAGACAGGCAATGCATTGGAACAAAGAAAGCCAGAAAAGCCCAAGATTAGGGATTCAGTCCTGCCAGGTTTCTTCTGTGGAAATTTTAAGCATCTTGGAATTCCTTATGGCCCGGACTGTTTCTTCGACCTATTTGCTTGGTCCATGTTATGATGGAGAAAATACTGTACTTCATCTTTGTGGCTTCTCTGCAGTCCCACATGTGTTCCTCCCTTCCAGAGAGGTGGCATTTATTAAGGAACAATTTCTGTCCTAATAGTCAAATCCTATCCCTTCCCAATTTGCTTTTTTTTTTTAGTTGCTGCTGACTGACAGTGACCCCATAGGGTTTTCAAGGCAAGAGACACTCAGAGGTGGTTTGCCATTGCCTCCCTCTGTATCACAACCCTGGACTTCCTTGGTGGCCTCACATCCAAATACTAGCCAGGGCCGGCCCTGCTTAACTTCCGAGATCCGACGAGAGCGGGCTAGCCTGGGCTATGCAGGTCAAAACACCCAGAAGATTCCACTCCACCACTCAAATCTACAAGTGGCACTTCTGTTGCAGAAATTACCTATAGCTATTTAAATAGCACGATCTTTTCAACAGAGCCAATACTGGCTCCACAGGGCAGTTTGATGATAAGAAAATGACAGGGGGGGGGGGGATGCTGGCTGTAGGGGTCTATGCTCCTCTTGTTTTATCCTCACAACGGCTTCTCCCTGTGCACTGTGATTATGTGCAGAACAGGGCCAATGCACATCTGTGAGGCACAAAACTCCCATTGCACACTGATAGGAAAGCCTTGTGGTGTCTTCCAGCAAACACGGGCACCTTGTAACATATAGTAAGGCGCTGATTATAAGCCCCAGCCTGCAGGCTCAGTTGACGAAGAGTTCCAAAACTAAATTCCTCCTCTAAAACATCCTTTTGAAAAACGGAAGCTTCTCCCAGGAGGTATGTGTTGGGGAGACAGGGACGCATGGGTGTCACCCATTATGGGAAAAGGCTGTCCACCACATTTCATATCTAGGTGTGAGGGTGTCGATTCCAGCAGCACAGTGAACCTCCGATTTTGGAAAGCCAAATTGCATAAATTAGACTTTTTAAAGTGTGACCAGATGTCTTCTTTTTAGAGGACATGGCCTTTTTGTGTGTGTCTGTCTGTCCTCTTTTGGGCTTTTTAAAAGACTGATGAAAATGTCCTCTTTTGGGGTTGGAAGGTTAGAAATATTCCTAGTTAGTAGCAATTATCACAGTTTAAATAGAAGAGATATTTAAAATGAGATTTGTCATAGTGATGACTTGTCTGAAGTAATCAGTCAGGAAATATTTCCTCTTTTTTGCTTTTCAGAATATGGTAACCCTACTTTCCCCCAAATTCTTTTTAAAAATTACCTTAGTCTTTGATACATTTATCTCTCCAGGCCTACCAGTCCTCTAAAATCTGCAAACTCAGTAATCCCATGTGCCCCATGGAATTTATTCTCATGTGCATGTAAAGGAAGTATGTGGTAGGAACCATTGGCCCTACATAATGTTGCATGAAGAATCTTTAGTGAGGTAACACATGGCTACTGCAACACTGTAACAACATCTCCCAACATTTGACCAAGCAAAAGAAGTTTCATAACATGATAATGAATAAGCCTATTGAACAAGTAGTTCCCATGATGTCTGGTGATATATTTTGCCAAAAAAATAGAATAACCCAGGGTATACATTTTAACATTTTAGATTGCGTAAATGTGCCTAATTTTATTATCATGGTGTTTTTCACTCCAGACATATTAGCATTGTCTGAATTTCCGGACACTTTTCTGCCAAACAAGAGTACATTTGGCAAGCAAGCCCCAGGATGGGATACTAATTTGGCATAAAGTAGGAATCTATATGCTAGTTTTTTGCACACCTGTTAGCTGTAAACCTAAAACGTTGCTGGGTAATGCTTTGCGTGTTTTTCTCTGGGCTCTTCAAACAGACAAATTAGGCATATTTAATGAATATAGACCTCGAAACAGGCATTCTTGGAATTCATTGTGAATAATATGAATATCACTTCTGAATCGTTTTAAGTATTCCAAAACTGAAAACAGTAAGTATTCCAAATGTGAGCCAAACGTCTGATCATGAGTAACAGTGTTACCGTAACACTGTTTTAAATTAATCTGCTTGCAATATTTCTAATGTACTTTGGATTTGGATCTTTTTAACAGAAGCGTGCCCACCCACCTCAGATACCTGCTGGATGCCAGGGACAGCCTGGCAACCCTGCCATATCTTAAACTGCAGGGAACCCTGCCATATCTTGAACTGCAGGGAACTTTACTGCAACGTTTTTCCATACTAGAAAGTTCCCAAATAGCAGAAGCGTATAATCTGATTGTGATTCTGTCGTATACTTAATAGAAAACTCAGTCTGACTCTGGAGAAGGAGGAGGAGGAGGAGATTGGATTTATACCCCGCCCTTCACTTGGAGTCTCAGAGCGGTTTACAATCTCCTTTCCCTTCCTCTCCCCACAACAGACACCCTGTGAGGTAGGTGGGGCTGAGAGAGCTCTTTCGAGGACTACTCTTGAGAGAACAGCTCTGAGAGAACTTGTGACTGACCCAAGGTCACACTAGCAGCTGCATGTGAAGGGGATTGGGGAATCAAACCCATTGTGGCTCATCAAGGCCATTGAGGTGCAATTGTTACAGTGTCCCACTAGGATTTGGAGTCCCAGATTCAAATCCCCACTTTGCCATGGAAGCTTGTTTGGGCCATTCACACACACACTCTCTCTCTCTTTCTTTCTCTTTCAGCCTAACCTACCTCACAGGGTTGCTAGGGTAAAATGGGGGGGGGAGCAATCTTGTAAGTTGCTTTGAGTCTCCACTGGGGAGGGAAGTGGGGTACACATATATCTGAATAAATAAATACAAAATGAAGTGTGCTTTTCAACTCGTGAGTATACTAAATCAACTCATCTAAATTTAATTCTGTGGACATTGAAGGATAATGTCTACGAGGCTGCAGAAAGGGGCATATTGTCACCAGTAGGCAAGGGATAACACTGGACTGTCTGGGAGCAGAAACAAAAAATGGGCCATATGAAGTCCAGTTTGGGGGTGATGTGGGGGCCAAAGCCACAGAACTGGTCACAGGTAGTCAGGACAGAGCAAAGCACACAGCAACAGAGCTATTGCATTGTCCATGCAAGTCGCAGCAGAGAACTGTTTCTCCCATAATACTGGAACTCAGAAGCACACAATGAGCTTGATGAGCTGCAGATACAGGACACGAAGGACGAGCAATAGATTCTCACAAAATGGATTTTCCATGTTCAGAGACAGACGTATACTTCCAAATACCTGATCTGGGGATGGAGGGCATGCTATGCAGTGGGAGGCTTTGACCTCTGGGCTTGTGGGCTTTTCAGGGCTTCTTGGTTGGGTATTGTGGGAAACAGGGTTTACGTATTTCATTTACTGAATTTGTACCCCCACTTTTCTCCCCCAATGAGGGATCAAAGCAGCTTACACCATTCTTCTCTCCTTTGTTTTATCCTCACAACGGCCCTGTGAGGTAGGCTAGGCTGAGAGAGGGTGACTGGCTCCAGGTTTCCCAGCAAGCTTCCACTGCAGAGTGAGGATCTGAACCTGGCTGTCTCAGATCCTTATCTAACACTCTAACCACTACACAATGGGATGCTGGCCGTAGGGGTCTATGCTCCTCTTGGATATTCTTATGGATTTTTTTTTTGGGGGGGGGTGAGTATTTTGTGTGTATGTGCTTGTGAGCCTGGAAGCCAGGGTGACTTCGGGCGACCCCCTAGTGGGGCTAGAACGTTTCAGAGAAGTGGCTTGATGTAACCTGCCTCTGCATCCCAGCCCTGCTATTCCTTTGGAGGTCTCCCTTCCAAGTACTTGCCTGGGTCAGCCCTGTTTAGCTTCTGAGATCTGACAAGATCAGGCTTGCCTGGGCTATCCAGGTCAGGGCAATGTTCTTATGTTTTGATTCTGATTGATGCAATAAGTATTGCTGAACCCTGGGAAATCTTTCTGGGTCCTACTTAAAGGGCCAAGTCATTGCCAGTACATCATAGCGATTTAAGGTACCAGGCTTGGGCCAGGCAGACTCCATTTCAGATTGCCTGTTTTCTGTGCAACCCACGGGGTCCCTCGGGCAAGGAATTTTCACTTAGCCTAATCTACCTCACAGGATTGTTTTAAGGAAGAAGAAGAAAAAGAAGAGGAGGAGGAGGAAATTGGATTTATATCCTGCCTTTCACTCGGAGTCTCAGAGCAGTTTACAGACTCCTTTCCCTTCCCCTCCCCACAACAGACACCCTGTGAGGTAGGTGGGGCTGAAAGAGCTCTTTCCAGAACTGTCCTTGAGAGAACAGCTCTGACAGAACTATGGCTTGCCCAAGGTCATCCAGCAGCCGCAAGTGGAGGAGTGGGGAATCAAACTCTGTTCTCCCAGATTAGAGTCCACGCACTTAATCACTACACTAAACCACTACATCAAAATGACATGATGCAACACATGAAAGTATGTAAGTCTATAGATGAATTGCCACAAACCTCAATTTCTTTGCGCCCATATGCCTGGTGGTTCTGGTGAAAGGACATGCTTTTGCACATGATGCATGTTTAAGTACTGTATTGGAGAAGTCCTTCTCATATACAGAAGGGACTCATTCGGAGTCTATCAAGGCTTCCAAACTGCTGCATACCAAAGTTGTGAGCGATGGAGAAAGTGGGTGATTATAATCTCAGGTACTCTGCAGAATAATCTCACTGTCATCAAAAATACTGAGATAGTCACCGATCTGGGAACCTCTCAAGATTATCTTCCAGATTGTGGGAGGTCAGCAATGTTTGAAGATTAGCGATGGAGAAAAACAGGTTTAAGTATTGGGTTTAAAATCCCACTTACTCACCATTGCACATGCAGGCCTGGTTGTTAAAAGTTTTAGATCGTTTTTTTCTACCAGAGTGTGCATTTTAAGCAACTTGAATGCAAGGGGGGGGGGGAGCAGATACTGGTACATTATTCTCTGGGTGGTTTTGCAAATGTCCTCCCTCTCATGCGGGAGCTGCCGTTTTACCCTCCGGTGGCTGCCCACTGTGCAGAGAAGCCGATATCACATTTCTGCAGAACAATGCCTGTGAAATAGGTCCCAGGGATTTCTCCTTAATTGGTGTTATGCAGAAGCATGATGAATTCGGAAGGCAAAATGACAGGCTTTGGACCTGATCCCTCTCTGCATCATGAGGAGCAACATGCAGTGGCTGCCACATCTGGTGTGCAAAAGGAGCGGATACCGTTTCTCTCTCTCTCTCTTAATTCGTTTTAATTGCGAAAGCTCCTTGTGTGTGTTTCTTCTTTCCCTCTAGGATTAACAGCTAAATCCGGAGTGTTCCGTTTTGTAAATCATCTTATTTCTACTAAACATCCGCTCCCCTGAAAGGACTCCGCAGAATCCCATAAAACATTATTTATCTGTGTGCGTTAGCCACACGCCACTGTAATTTCCAAAATAAATGCCGGGTGTAAATTGTTGTTTATGTCAGAGCCTGACTGTCTTTATGAGAAACAAAAGTGAAAATGGGAAATCTTCACAGGTTTTTTATTTCTTCCGCCGATGCCTCTCCTGCACGAAGAGAGAGAGGCACACTTGGCGAAGTACGATAATGAAAAGCTATAAAGACTAGCGACTGAAAAAACCAAGTATTAGGGGGAATCGCCTCCATGTACGGTGGCTGCCTTTTGAAAACTGGGAACCCCAATTTGCATAAAAACAGGGTGAATTTGTGTTAATTTGTTCACATTTAAATTCTCGCAGTGTCCCGGTGCACGTGCATGTGTTTATAGAAGATTTGAAGCGAGTTTTTTAAAAAATAAATTCTCATTTAATTTGCTTGCAAAAATTCAAATTTGCATAATTTGGATTTCTTCCCTCACGCCTCCCCCCCCCCCTGCATCCCCAAGTATACTATTGGATTTGAGGATTTCCATACAACGAGTTAAAAACATAGTTTGGGCAAGTTGATGCTGAACATTAATGTAGTAATATTCAACCCATAAAGTTTAGGATTTAAATTTTAAGTAACCCAGGAGGCCAAATTTCAAAGACAATGTATGAAAACAAAATTAGAATCCAGAATTGAATTCAAATCCATCAATCCTTCTACATTTTAAACAGGCCTGGAATTCTATTTTGGGTCCGGTGTGGATTTCACATTCATCCCTGCCCTTAGTTGTAAAACTGCACAAAGTTCTTTTGGGGAAGTGGGTGTACTGATTGGCCTCAATTCTGAAGGAAGTGGCGCACAAGGATTTTCATATTGCAGCATTTGTTATTTTTAAAAGGTTATTTTGGTTTACCTTTTTTCCCTAGGCCGAGCACTTCCCTAATGTGCTGTCTGAGCATTGAGGTAACCAGGGCTATTTGGGGGCAGGAACGCACAGGAACAGAGTTCCGGCTGGCTCCCAAGTTGGCCACGCCCAGCAGGAACTCATTAGCATAATAGGCCACACCCAATAGCAGAAACTCATTAGGATTGGCTACATTAGGAGTGTGTGGCCTAACATGCAAAGGAGTTCCTGCTACAAAAAAAGCCCTGAGTTTTGACAACAAACAAGGTAAACAGAATAAGAAGCAAAAGGTGGGTGTGGCTGGATAACCACACTTCTGGTAACATGGGGGTGCGGCCTAATGTGCTAATGAGCTGTGCTGTCAGGGGTTTGGCCTAATATGCTAATGAGTTTCTACTGTTGGGTTTGGCCTATCATGCTAATGAGTTCCTGCTGGGCTTTTCCACAAAAAGAGCCCTGGAGGTAACTCTTTAAAAGTAAGTTGGGTGGCACTTTTCTCTTTTGCGGTAATGGCCCCTCAACCAAGGTCTGTGCCCCTTTTGAGGGACTCAGCCAGCATGGGAGAGGGGGAGGCAAGCACTCTCATAGTGCATAGTGCATACCAGTGCAATCCTAATTAGTCCCAGCATGTAGAGTCAGTGTGGTGTAGCAGTCAAGAGGGTCAGACTAAGATGTGGGAGGCCCAGGTTCAAATCCCCATTTGTGCCTTGGAAGCTGGCTGGGTGACCTTGGGCCAGTCACACTCTCTCAGCCTAACCTACCTCGCAGGGTCGTTATGAAGATAATCTGGAGGAGAGGAGAAGGGTCTAAGCCACTTTGGGTTTCCATTGGGGAGAAAGGTGGGGTATAAATGAATTTAAATAAATATTCTAAGTCCATTGACTTCACTGGATTTAGCAGGGTACAAGTCTGCATAGGGTTGTACAGTTCCCTCTAAGCTGAGTCAGTGTGAGCTAGCTCACAGTTTTTTAGCCCCCGGCTCACACATTTCTGTCTTAGTTTGGGAAGGATGGCTCCAGAGCAGACTAATTTGTGCAGGAGCCAAATTGCTCACTCACAACTTTTAACGCCAGTAGCTCACAAAGTAGAATTTTTGCTCACAAGACTCCACAGCTTAGAGGAAGCACTGTTGAAATTATTACTTCAGCCATAGAACCTGACATAAAGAGACATTCCTGAACACCTCACTACTGGGGTGGGGGAGATTATTTTGATTTCGTCTAATAGTGCAGTCCTGAGTTATCCCGTTCCTAGTCCATGGACTTCAGCTAACTTGGAAAAATGTCACTCTGCTTAGCGAATGCTTAGCTAAGTTTGCTGCAGTCCTGAAGTTCTTCTGTTTGCTGTTGTTTTGCACACCAAGCAAAAAGGGTCAGAACTTTTTGATAAAGGACTGGCAGTGTATTCAAAGTGTCTAAATTTCTGTTCCCTGCAGCGATTCAGGATGTTAAGGATGGGGGGGGGGGATGAGGGAATGTCCTCTAGCGATTGACTTCCTTTTCGGTCCATTTCGGAATGCTGAAATCTCACTGGATTGCTTATTATAGATTTCCTCCTTCCTCTCAACCCTTTGCCCTTCCAATGGAGCACCATACATGTGTAAAAGCAAAGGTCAAGATCCTCCCGCCTAAAGAGCACCCGCACAAGAGCACCCATTCTGTTCTCAGCATCAAGTTGCCTTTAGGAATGGTTTTCCCCCCCCTCTTTTTTTGGAACAATGCCTGTTTATTCTCATCACTGCTCGCCTGTTGCTATTACTATTTAGGGAGTTTTTGTCGTTCGTCCCATTTTAAAACGAAAAGTTTTCCAGCCTGGCTTAATCGGAGGCAGCCCTGCGGAGGGGCAAAACTTTGGCTGGTGGCTTTAGGGGTAGCCTTAAGAGCAGCAGCGGGGGGGGGGGCAGGATTGATCTGATTGATCTGACCTGTGGGGCGCAATAGGTGGTTCCCATGCAAGCCCAGTTGAAAAGAGGACTGCTGAAGATGTTTTGTCTGGCACCAATTCCCTTCAGCAGCATGCACGAGAGAAGTTCCCACCATCAATATTATTTAGTAGGTCTGTGTATAAGAGGTGCCATTTGGGTTAGGGTTGCCAACCTCTAGGTGATGGCTGGAGATCTCCTGGGATGAATCTACAACTGTTCTCCAGGTGACAGAGATCATTTTGCCTGGAAGAAGAAGAGATTGGATTTATACCCCGCCCTTCACTACCTGAAGGAGTCTCAGAGCAGCTTACAGTCTCCTTTCCCTTCCCCTCCCCACAACAGAGAGAGCTCTTTTGGGGCTGAGATTGCTCTTTTTGATAACTGCTCGTGAGAGAACAGCTCTGAAAGAACTTACGACTGACCCAAGGTCACACCAGCAGCTGCATGTGGAGGAGTGGGGAATCAAACCCAGTTCTCCCAGATTAGAGACATTGTCTCCCAGAGACAATGGCCACTTTGGAAGGTGGACTCTGTGGCATTATACTCCATTGGAGACCTTCCCCAAACCCCACCCTCCTCAGGCTCCACTCCCAAAATCTCCAGGTATTTCCCAACCTGGAGCTGGCAACCTTAGTTTTCCAGTTTGGTGTTGTGGTTAGGAGCACAGACTCTAGTCTGGGAGAACCAGCTTTGATTTCCCCACTCTTCCACATGCAGCTGCTGGTGTGACCTTGGGTCAGTTACAAGTTCTTTCAGAGCTGTTCTCTCACAGGCAGTTCTCAAAAAGAGCTCTCTCAGCCTCACCTACCTCACAGGGTGTCTGTTGTGGGGAGGGGAAGGGAAAGGAGATTGTAAACGGCTCTGAGACTCCTTTGGGTAGTGAAGGGCAGGATATAAAGTTAACTTCCTCCTCCTCTTCTCCTCCCCCTCCTCCTCCTCTTCCTGTCTCAGATGACAAAATGCCTTTCATCTCATTTAGGCTCTATTAAAGCTCAGACCCAAACTTGGACTCCTATAATAAGTGATGCTGAAAGTGGTGTTATGACTGTAAATGGGGATGAGCCCTGGCACTGGGAACAGGAATAAGACCTGGTTTGCTATAGGCCTACTCAGTTCCTTTTTGTGTCTCTGGTAATGCCAGAAGTTAACAAAGGTATGTAATCTCAGCTGGAACATCCTTTATTTTCCTTAGCAGAAGTTGCTAAAGGGCTCATTACTTAAGTTATTTGTGTGTCCCCCCCCCCACCCCGTTATTTATAGTTGGCCTTTCTCACTTGGACTCCAGGTCGGTTACACAGAGTGTGTCAATACAATCAACAAAGAATTCAATAGAATTAGGGTTAGAGAACCAACCAGAAGCCTAAAAACAGATCTGAAGCAAAGCATAAGTATTAATTTTTATTTTCTTATTTTCATTTATTTATTGGCTTTATACCCTGCCCTCCCTGCCAAGGCAGACTCAGTATTTAGTAAGTATTAACATGAGTATTTGGGAAAGACTGAAGGTCAAAGAAGATGGGGACGGCAAAGGATGAGATGGTTGGACAGTGTCATGGATGCAACGAACATGAAATTGAGCCAACTTCAGAGGACGGCGGAAGACAGGAGGGCCTGGCATGATCTGGTCCATGGGGTCGCGAAGAGTCAGACTCGACTGTGCGACTGAACAACAACAAACATGAGTATTAGCATTAAATGATGCAAAATTCCATAGTAGGATCCTAGACTCAGCAAACTATACACAGTAGTATAGACCACAGTTCCTAATTGCTTTTCCAAGTAACTTACTGAATCATTCATTTATTTTATTTGTATTTATTTATTGAACTTTTACCCCGCCCTCCCCGCCAAGGCAAGCTCAGGGCGGCTTCCACAAAACTGCTAAAGTACAGTTCCAGGTGGTCAGCCGTGTTGGTCCGAAGCAGTAGAACAAAATTTTAGTGGAGTGGCACCTTTAAGAACAACAAAGTTTTATTCAGGGCATGAGCTGTCCTGTGCGCATGCACACTTTTTCAAACACAGTGCAACTCTTATTGCCCGCGAAGAGAAGCCTTCTTGAATCCTTGTCCCTCCGTATTGTTTGATGATCCAGGAAAGATTCTTTCCAGTTAATCACTTGGTTACAGAAGCACCATTCCCCAATTTGTGTGTGTGTGTGTGTGTGTGTGTGTTTTAAGGGTATTGCTCAAAGATCACCCTTGATTTCACCACCGTCTCCTGAGCTGTCCTTTGCCTCTGTTGACTCCGCTTAAAAATTAACCCCAACAGGAAATAAGCTGGCCCAGATGTGAGAGACTGAGGGAGAGAGAGGTATTTATGACCTGACAAAAAGATAAAGATAGAGATGAATCCAAAAAGCCGCCTGGGCTGTGGGGAGGGGGGGGAAGGGTTGTGGGTGGGAAGGAAGTGTTTATGGCCCCATCTGCTGGCATTTTCAATACGATGGCATCCGGTTTTATGGCAGCACCCTCCACGGCAACTTCCTTCCATTTGAGGGCTAATCAGCTCATCGCAAGATGTTGTCACACCGGCAGTGATGAGCCATCCCTTTGTCTGGGGCAGCAGGAGGAGAGAGCAGGCGATTACCGTGTTAACAGAAGGGGAGGAAGAGCCTGGCCAGGCAAACTGGTCCTGTGCTTGTGGAAAGGCTGGAGAAATTGGGTGGTGCTTCCCGTTTCCTGTTTGTGGAACAGGCTGGGGTGGATTCATCGTATTTTATTATTGTATTGATCTAATTAAAAAAATTCCAAACTCACCCTGACTTTGATAGCCCGATCTCATCAGATCTCGGAAGCTAAGCAGGGTCGAGTCTGGCAAGTACTTAGAAGGGAGACCTCCTTGGAACACCAGCAGTCGGGAGGACAGGGACAGACTTTATTCAGCCACCTCCCTGAATATCCTCCAGGCCCCCAGTAGGGGTCAGTCTCCAGAGGTCGGCAGGACCTCCAGGTGCACACACACACGCGCGCACATATGGAAAATACAAAACAAACAAACAAAAATCCAAACTCCTCTGTGTAGTTAAGGGAACACTCATAAATAGGTCTACACAAAAGTAAGTCCCATGTTGTTTAGTGGGGCTTATTCTAAGGAAAGTATCCTTAGGACCAGTGTTCCCTCTAAGCTGAATTAGTGTGAGCTAGCTCACAGTTTTTTAGCCTCCAGCTCACAGATTTTTGTCTTCGCTCAGGAAGGATGGCTCCAGAGCAAACTAATTCAGGCGGTAGCCAAATCGCTCGCTCACAACTTTAATGCCAGCAGCTCACAAAGTAGAATGTTTGTTCACAAGACTCCACAGCTTAGAGGGAGTATTGCTTAGGACTGCAACTTTAGACCCCCAGCTAGGGTGGCTAGCCCCCCAGGTATTACAACAGATCTCCAGATGACAAAAGATCAGACCAGTGAGAGCCAGTGTGGTGTAGTGGCTAAGAGGGGCGGATTCTAATCTGGAGAGTTGGGTTTGATTCCCCACTCCTCCTCCATAGGAAGCCTGCTGGGTGACCTTGGGCCAGTCTCTGTTCTCTCAGAACTCTCGTGGCCCCACCAACTTCACAAGGTGCCTGTTGTGGGGAGAGGGGGGGGAGGAGAGTGTAAGCCGCTTTGAGACACTCCTTAAGGTTGAAAAAAGCAGAGTATAAAAACTTTCCAAAAAACCCCAACCCTACAGATCTCCAGACGATAGGTATCAGTTCCCCTAGAGAAAACGGCTGTTTGGGAGGGTGGGCTCTGTGGCATTAGACCCTGCTGAGGTCCCTCCCCTCCCCAAATCCCACCCTCGCCAAGCTGAACCCCTAAATCTCCTGGAATTTTCCAACCCAGAGCTGGCAGCCCTGTTGACAACACTTATTACCAACTGTGTGGGTGTACGTCTAAAGCATCATTAAGTTGCAACCAGCTTAAAAAGGTAAAGGTAAAGGTTCCCTTGATCGAAAGCCAGTCGAGTCCGACGCTAGGGTTGCGGTGCTCATCTCCGTTTCAAAGCCGAAGAGCCAGCGCTGTCCAAAGACGTTTCCGTGGTCATGTGGCCGGCATGACTAAACACCAAGGTACACGGAACGCTGTTACCTTCCCACCAAATTGGTACCTATTTATCTACTTGCAATTTCTTGCTTTCGAACTGCTAGGTTGGCAGGAGCTGGAACTAGAGACGGGAGCTCACTCCGTCATGCGGCACACTCGGGTCTCGAACTGCTGAACTACCGACCTTCCACAGCCTGCAGTTCAGCGTCTTAACCACTTGAGCCACCAGCTTACATTGACCCCATAGGATTGTCAAGGCAAGACAAGTGGCTTGCCAAGGCAAGACAAGTGGCTTGCCATTGCCTGCCTCAGCATAGCAACCCTGGACTTTGAAAGACGAGCCAGGGCCGGCCCTGCATCGCTTCTGAGATCTGAAGAGGTGAGGCTAGCCTTCACCTTCCAGGACAAGGCGTGTGGAGCCATAGCTTACAGCTGTCTTGTGCTGACTTCCTGTTGTGGAAGATACATTATGGCAGGTCGGTGCAGCCTTTTCACAGAACCACAACTACTCTTGACTCACGTCAAAATCCTCTTTGTCTTCTCATTTCCCTCCTGGTACCTAGCTGTTTTAACGATAGCTCGTGCATACAGAGGTTTGTATCTACTCAATGGCTAGAACTGTGTGTGCAATGGCAAATGGTGGCTTGGTGTTACAGGAACAAACCTGGGGGAGGGGCTGTGGCTCAGTGGTAGAGTTACCTGCTTCCCAGGCTCAATCTCCAGCATCTCCAGTTAAAAAGGATCAGGCAGCAGGTGATGTAAAATACCTCTGCCTGAGACCTTGGAAAGCTGCTGCCAGTCTGAGTGGGCAATACTGACCTTCAGAGACCAATGGCCTGACTCAGTAAAAGGCAGTTTCCTGTGTTCAGCTGTTGATCTCACGTCCTGCCTCCCCATCCCTACTCCCCCTGTGCACGACAAGAAAATTAAACATTTCCACAACAAACTACTGTTCCCTCCCACACACATGCATCTAGTTTGCACTTTGTCACCCAAACCAAGAATTCAAGAAAGAACTGAACTATTATTTGGACTCTTGGTTGGAAGGGCAGAGAACAGGCCCATAGCTACAGTGAGGCATTTTGGGGCTCCGCCCTCTCAAATGTGAGGCATGCCCCACAACAGCTGCTGCCCCTCTCCCCCTCCCCTCCTCCCTCACTTCCTCTGGCATTAAAAGGGCCCTCCAGCTGATGGGCGGGAGCCCTATGCCCCACCAACCCAACATTTCTGGCTACAGGGCTGGCAGAGAACAAGCCATAGTTTCCATTTTGGATGAATGAACAGACTGTGGTTTGCTGTGAAGTGGAAGAGAGCACAGAAGCCTGAAGATTCCCCAGGATCAGTACCAATTTGCAGCTAATGAAAAATGCACATTTTGCATCCCTAGAGTTCACCGAAGGCTTACCCCTTCCTTCTGGAACTTTTACCAGGCATAGTCCTATGCGGAATGTTGCATCCAGTATATCATCTGTGTACCTGTATATACACACACACACACACACACAACCTTTATTGGCATGAAAGCACAAAACATCATGGAAATACAGGAAAATACTAAGATGCATCAGTGACTTACACTTGGCTATTCAAGCCTCGTCTTCTGATTGCATAATATAAAAAATTTGCAACAGCCTCCATTATTTTGCAATTAGAATTAAACATAAGAAAGTGAACAATTGAGTCATCAGAGTGCCAGCTCTTACCCTCTAGAAATGGAGAAATAAAACGAGATCAGATATCCCTATAGAGGGGGCAATGAAGTATGGTGTGTGTAGTGGAATCTATATCTTTTAGAGAGCAAGGACAAAGTCTCACTACATATGGTATCTGGCGGTACCTCCCTAAAAGCACCTCTGATGGCAGAAAATTAAAGCGTGCAAGCATGTATGTTGTGTGGGGCTGTTAAACTTGACAGATACTTCGCAGTAGAGCCCATGTCAAAAGTCCCCAACCTGCTTGGGGAGCATCTGCTGGCTGCGCATTCCCTAAGTTCTTGCCTTTCGATGTCAAGAAATCTTTGTTTAGTCTACCTGTATAGAATACTGCCCTGAACTGGATGGCCCAGGCTAGCCCAATCTCATCTGATCTCAGAAGCTAAACAGTACTCTGGTTAGTACTGAGACCACCAGGGAAGCCCAGGGTCACTACGCAGAGGCAGGCAATGGCAAACCACCTCTGAACGTCTCTTGCCTTGAAAACCCTATGGGGTTGCCAGAAGTCGGCTGACTTGACACTGCATATCTCTCTCTCTCTCTCTCTCTCTCTCTCTCTCTCTCTCTCTCACACACACACACACACACACACACACACACACACACACGGAGTACCAAAATCCATGCAGTCTTTGATACAAACAGATACACACACACAGAGTACCAGAAAGCATGCAGGCTTTGATACAAACAGCTGTAGGCAGTCATTACTGTACTTTGAAAGTGAAGTGCTCTGTCTTTACAAGTGACTATACTCCACTTCTGAGGAGGGCAATCCATTCTGTGGCTCATTTATCCTCGCATCACTTTCCCCTGTGTATTGCACCCCAGGAACCATCCCAAAAGATTCCTGACAAGGAGCACACACTGTACCACAACTGTCCCTATAATTTTCATTCTCTCTCCTTTTGATAATTTTTCTTCTTTCTCTCTCCCTCTCCCTCTCTCTCTTTTTAACGACTCCTCTGTGTAGTTCTTTGAGCAGGGAGAATTGCAGGTTGAATGGGAATTGTTTCCTCCTTGCATCTGAAAAAGAGCTTGAGCCATTCCCCCCCCCCCTTCCTCTGAGGAATACTCTTAATGGGCTCCGTAAATTTGGTTGAATCAGGGTCAGCCCCATGCATTAAGCTCTTTAATAGCAGGAAAAGATTATACCATAAAACTGTGCACTTGGAGAATTATCTTTCTTTCCTTCATCCAGTGGCTTTACAAGAGGCAAGCTGAGTTTTGAATAGCCTCATTTTTGCCCGGGGGTGGGGGTGGCGAAAGCTGGAACCTAGAGGGAGGATTTGTTTGGGGGGGAACTGCTACTATGCGGTCAAGGTTCCAAGGCAGAAAAGTGACAATGTAGGTTTGATCCTGCCCTGATCGGATAGTAATGAAAGAAAATGTTACTTAATGGTTCTAAAATTGAATATATAGGCATTATCAGTTAAATACTGGGCTTTTCCCCCCTGAGCACAGCTGTAGCATACATCACCAAAGTCAGTGGGTTGGATCCAGCCAGCTTTTTTCTCTCATTCTTACCCAATTCTCCTCCTTTCTACAATCCCCATTCCACACAGATTCTGCCCATGCAAAGTCCAGAATCCCCAGCATAGCCTTTTCAGTGGTCAAAAGGGCTGGATCCAATCCAGTTTCTTACCTGGCTGGATCCAACCCAGTTTTTTCCCCCTTTGTAGAAAGTTATAGAAGAGGAGGAGATTGGATTTATACCCCACCTTTCATTACCTGAAGGAGTCTCAGAGTGGCTTACAATCCCTTTCTGTTCCCCTCCCCACAGCAAATACCGTGTGAGGTAGGTGGGGCTGAGAGAGCTCTCTCGGAATTGCTTGTGAGAGAACAGCTCTGAAAGAACTTATGACTGACCCAAGGTCACACCAGCAGCTGAATGTGGAAGAGTGGGGAATCAAACCCAGTTCTACCGGATTAGAGTCTGCATTCCTAACCACTACACCAAACTGGCTCTCTTATTGGGGCTTCTCTTGCTGGGTCCCTAGGGCTATTAGGGCTTGGAACAGTTATATCCACTTCTCGTTCTCCTCCTCACTGAGCCCTTTGAGAGAAGGGGACCCATCAGGTTCTAGAGGCTTTTAGCCAGGAACCAGTGAATTGCTCTAAATTGAATCTCCCAAGGTGAATTCAGTGGTCTTAAAATCTTGCAGGAGGATACAGAACCAGTTTGGTTGGAAATGAATATCATTGGCCCCCAATGGCTGGAGAAAGAGGACAGTTCTAGGCTTGAGTGGACCCATGGTTTGTTTTTCGCCCAGCAGGGAGGGTGGAGAAGTAGATAACCTTTTGGGCACAGTGTTTGAGAGAACACAAGACAACTGCATCATCTAAAATTACACATCACAACTTTCCAGACAGGCCAACTTGGCCCCACGGCTCCTTTGACAACTTCTAGTGGAAGCCATGTAGGCACGTAGCTGTCAGACCGGGGACTCAGGATCCTGTGCCTCCCTTCCTGGGGTAACAGTGTAGAGTTGCCACCTACCACCTAGGGTTGCCAACTTCCAGGTGGTAACAATAACGAAAACAACTGTGATGTTATGAAAATATATTTAGACTTCTATTCTGTAGTGAATCGTATTTCTTCATCACATTAGAAAAATAAATGCATACACACAACGAGAATTGCATATAATACCGTTTCACATAACAGCTTTTTCTAAGTGTGCTGCATGAATACCATTAGTTTAAGGTAAAGTAAAGGTAAAGGTTTCCCTTGCTCGAAAGCCAGTCGAATCCGACTCTAGGGTTGCGGTGCTCATCTCCGTTTCGAAGCTGAAGAGCCAGCACTGTCCGAAGATGTTTCCATGGTCATGTGGCCAGCATGACTAAACACCAAGGCGCATGGAATGCTGTTACCTTCCCACCGAAGCAGTACCTATTTATCTACTTGCAATTTCTTGCTTTTGAACTGCTAGGTTGGCAGGAGCTGGAACCAGAGACGGGAGCTCACTCCGTCATGCGGCACTCGGGTCTCAAACTGCTGAACTACCGACCTTCCAGCCTGCAGTTCAGCATCTTAACCACTTGAGCCACCGCAGCTCCCTTCTTAGTTTACACATCAACAATTCTAATCCGTGAATTAACACACAACATTCTTCCCACTTCAATGAAACAGATTCTTTCAGGGCTCATGTGTTATGTGAAACAGTATTATATGTAATTCCCATTGTGTCTATGCGCATATTTTTATAACGTGATGAAGAAATAGGATTCACTACAGAATAGTAGTCTAAATATATTTTCATAATATAACATCATGGTTGTTTTTGTTATTGTTTGCATCCTTCTAGTGATCTCTCTGTTGTTTTTACAAACCTCCAGGTGGTGGCTGGAGGTTTCCTGGGATTGCAACTGATCTCCAAGGGACAGAGATCAGTTCACCTGGAGAAAATGGCCTCTTTGGAAGGAGGACTCTATGGCATTAGACCCCATTGAAGTCCCTCCCCTCCCCAAACCCTGCTCTTCTCAGGCTCCACCCCCAAAATCTCCAGGCATTCCCCACCCAGAGCTGGTAGTCCTATTGTGATCTGCCAGGTGCTTGACTCCTCTTTTCTGTTTGCAGTCACAGATGAGTAGTGAAACAGATCCATTGAGGTCTTCACAGAGTGGGCTAGTTTAGGATTAGTAACTCAAAAGTGGTTCAGGT
>NW_015168072.1:757817-760722 GCF_001447785.1 Gekko japonicus
ATGGTCAAAGCAATGGTATTCCCAGTAGTCTTGTATGGCTGCGGGAGTTGGACTATAAGGAAGGCCGAGCGCTGAAGAATAGATTCTTTTGAACTATGGTGCTGGAGAAGACTCTTGAGAGTCCCCTGGACTGCAAGAAGATCAGATCAGTCAATCCTAAAGGAAATCAACCCTGACTGTTCCCTGGAAGGCCAGATACTGAAGCTGAAGCTCAAATACTTTGCCCACCAAATGAGAAGGGAGCAGTCATTGGAGAAGACCCTGATGCTGGGAAAGACTGAAGGTCAAAGAAGAAGGGGACAGCAAAGGTTGAGATGGTTAGACAGTGTTATCGATGCAACAAACATGAAATTAAGCAAACTCTGGAGCATGACGGAAGACAGGAGGGCCTGGCGTGATGTGGTCCGTGGGGTCCCGAAGAGTCAGACTCAACTGTGCGACTGAATAACAACAACAACAAACTCTGCTGAGCTTTCTCTGCTAGAGCTCCCTGGTCCCCTTTACGGAACCCTTGGTCTTGGGATTCCCTGGGGAGAGGGGATGGTGGTGTGGGTACCTTGGAGGGGGGAACAGGCTTGGCATGCATACTCGCAAACCAGTTTTCGCTGCAAGAGCCAGTGTGGGTAGTAGGCATGCTTGTCTCTGTGAATTGTGGGTTGAAGAGGAGCAGAGAGATGCAATGCTGGAGACAAAATTGATTGAGCTCAGGGAAACCACGTGACAACATGTACCTTTCTGAAGGGTGGAGAGTTCTTGCCACATTTCCCGTGCAACCCTGGAGCTCCCAAATTACAACCACATTTATGTTGCCAACCTCCAGGTGGCAGCTGGAGACCTCCCGCTATTACAACTGATCTCCAGACAACCAAGATCAGTTGCCCTAGAGAAAAATGTCTGCTTTGGGGGGTGAACTCCATGGCATTTTATCCCCTGCCGAGGCCCTTCCCCTCCCCAAACCCTCCCCTCCCCAGGCTCCACCCCCAAAATTGCCTGGTATTTCCCAACCGAAAGCTGGCAACCCTAAACTAAATACCCAAGATAGTATTTCAGATCATGTTCCTTTGCAAAGTCTAGCTGGGCTGCCACAGTCATTTTCAGTTGCATCTGCTGGGAGAGGTATTTCGGAAGAAGAATTTCAGCAGCTCTCCCTAGGCAAAGATCCATTCGCCTCCCCTCATGATACAGCTCCCCCCCCCCCCTTTCTTATCTTCTCTTTCTGCCAATATTGTCTCCTGTCTTAGCACTGAACTCAGCAGCGTCTTCCACAAATATTTACACCGTTAATATTAGTAGGTGCCGAAGAGCCCTGGAGAACAACAGTGTTGAAAAATCCCAGGAAGCAGCATCTATCGCACCTGTAATTTTCTTCCGGTTGCCATGGAAATAATCTGCTCTGAGGAATTGTTATTGGGTGAGGAGGGAAGGGCGTACAACAGCGTAGCCAACTGGCAACTGCCAAATTTCACGCTAAGAGAAGCTGAACTCTAGTTCCTTCCGCTCTCATGAAATCATTCGTGATGTGTTTCTGGTTCTGGTATGGAAAATAATTTGGGTTTACAGGATTATTATCTTTTTGCAGACGTCTGCTCTGTTAATCCAGTTTCTGAATTATTTTGTCCATCTTTTGATTTAGATGCGTTGTACATTACTTGTTCTCCCAAACGGAAACTGCCCAGTGCCAAATCTTAAACCAGAGTGGGACTGAAGCTTGAGTTATCTAGCTTTCATAATTGTTCTGCTGTAGGCTGAGTTCTGCAGGGTGGATTTGGCAAAAATCCCCACTAGTTGCCTGGTGTAGGTCAAGAACACCGAGGCTGCATTAAACCCATAAAGAAGCTCATATGTTGTTCCAAGTAGAGGCTGGAGGTTGACTGAGGGCTTACCTGCTTTAGTGTGGTGCTGTGGTTAAGAGCAGCAGACTCTGATCTGAAGAACCAGGTTTGATCCCCCACTCCTCCTCCACATGAAGCCTGCTTGAGCCAGTCTAGGGTTGGGCCAGTCACAGTTCCTTCAGAGCTCTTTCAGCCTCTAAAAACAAGTCTCGCTCTCCACTAGTACAATGCTGTAAGGCTAGAACTTTAGGCTGCAAGACAGTCCTAGGATCTCCTGGCTATTTTACACACAATGCCGTATGATAATTATTAATTATTATCTAGGGTTGCCAGGTCCCTCCTGGCTACCGGCAAGGGATGGGGGGGGTAGGGTTGCCAGATCCAGGTTGGGGAACTCCTGGAGATTTGGGGATGGAGCCTGAGGAGGACAGGGACCTCAGTGGGGTACAGTGCCATAAGAGCCCACCCCTCCAAAGCAGCCATTTTCTCCAGGGGAACTGACCTCTATGGTCTGGAGAGGAGCTGTAATTCCAGGGGATCCCCAGGTCCTGCCTGAAGGCTGGTTATCCCTGCCAGTCTCAGTTCTCTCCGAACTCTCTCAATCCTGCCTGCTTCACAAGGTGCCTGTTGTGGAGAGAGGAAGGGAAGAAGATTGTAAACAGCTCTGAGACTCCTTAGGGCAGAGAAAAGCAGGGTATAAAAACCAATTCCTCTTCTTCTTCTGCAGTGCATTCAGGCATTGCCTCTTTAGAACAGAGTGCTGGCCCTTTAAGGTGCTGCACTTGATTACTGCAGTGAGTGTTCCAGCTGGGTTGGGACACTTCTTGGCCTCTAGTGGCTTGAGAGAGCAATTGAGGAGAGACCTTGGGAGCTGCAGCGAGTCCTGGGGTCTGAATTGAAGAAGGCAGGCAGGCAGGAAGGACTACCTCCCATAGAGTTTCAGCAGTTCCTAGAGCCACCCTACATAATTTCCAGATTGTCCCCGGAAGTGACATAGCAAGGCAACTGACCCTGCTGGTTTGGGTTTTTTAAAAAAATTCCATCTCTCCCAACACCTCTCCCCCCCCCCCCCT